>NC_133660.1:28319879-28619879 GCF_037893015.1 Macrotis lagotis
CTACTCTTTGACTCTTAAAAGCATTAGTTTCTTTTAAAACTAAACTCAGATGTTTTATCTAAGAAAACTTTTTCATTTACTTTAGTTGTGAAAGATTCTGTCTTGCTGGGTATCTGTCTCTTGATCCCTGTCTCTTAATCTCTGTTCTGTCTGTCTCTATCACTGTCTCTGATTCTCTCTATATCATCTCTCTTCTTCTGTTTCTGTTTCTCTGTCTCTCTATGTGTGTCTCTATTTCTCTCTTTATTTCTGTCTCTGTCCCTGTCTCTTTATATCTTTTTCTCTGTCTTTCTCAGTGTCCGCCTTGCCTTCTGTTTCTGCCTCTTTTTTGACTCTCTCTTACTGTCTGTCTGTCTCTCTCTGTGTCTCTGTCTCTCTTTGTCTCTCTCTCTCTCTCTCTCTCTCTCTCTCTCTCTCTCTCTCTCTCTCTCTCTCTCCCTGCCTCTGTCTCTCTGTCTCTCTCTCTGTCTCTCTCTCTCTCAACTTTTATTCATTTATCTTTCTAAATATTGTAGCTTTCCATAGGCTGTTAGCTCATTCAGAAAAAAACAAAGTTTTTCAGGTTTTTTTCCTTTTCATATAGAACAACTGAGCCTTGTGGTCTGTCAGTATTCAGTAAATCATTATTGATTAAACATCTTCTCCAAGGCACTAAGTGCTGATAAAATAATATGCTCTAGAGAAATAATTTTGAATAAATTTAAAGATTTTTTTTCCATTTCTTGAAAGAGTTTCTCTTGAGGTGATCATTTCTTTTCCTTAACCCAAACCAATCTTTAAAACCTTAGCCAAATGTAGCTTGCTGGTGCTTTTTAATTGTTTGTCCTTCTTATTTTACATCGACTCCCTAGAAAAGATTCTTGGAATTGTTCTGAATGAAATTTGCCATTTAAAAGGAAGAACCATTTCACCTGCTTTGCATTTCTCTTAAAAGCATCAAATGCACCAGGAGTTTGTCTAACTCAGTACCTCAGTTTTTAAAGAACCAAACTAGAGTCAACATTTAAGCTTTACTAGTTTATACGTAGCTGAACTCTGCCACCATGTGGCTATTCTAAAAAGAACATGTTCAAAATAATTAAGTGTTCTAGAAATTCTAGGTGAGATTTGGTTACTTTGTAAAGAAGAAAATATAAATAAGCTCCTTGTCCTCTTAAAAGGTATTTTTTAAAAACTTCATTATAACTGTACTCTTGCTATCTCTTATACTTTGTTTTCCTTCCTTAAAGGTATGATTTCTCTCTCATCACATTCAACTTAGTATCAATGCATACTATGGAAACAATGCAAAGACTAACAGACTGCCTTCTGTGGGGGTGGGGGGAGGGAAGTGAGATTGGGGGGGAAATTGTAAAATTTAAAATAAATAAAATCTTTCTTTTAAAAAAAGAGACTTATCTAGACTAGTTTATGTTGGAGGCAGGGCTTAAGTTAATGTCTCCTAGAACCAAGAGAACAATCACCAACAACATTGTGAGGTGAACAAATTTGATGGAAACAGCTCTTCTTAGAAGTTCAGAGAGCCAGGACATCTGTATTAGACCAGTTATGGGCTATCCCCCTCCAGAGGAAGAAAAACAGAGCAAAACAAAATAGTACACACACACACACACACACACACACACACACACACACACACACACAGACAAAGAGGAAACCCTCCAGAATCTGATGAATACTTTATAAAAATTATCTCTTATGCCCCTTAATCCTAATTACTCATCTTGAAAATGATTAATACTAATCTACAAACACATTTATCAAAATATTTATGTACAATATTAACTTGTTTGCCGCTGAGCAGAGTGGGGTAGGAAGGCAAGGTAGAAGTAAATTTTGTAACTTGAAAATATGCATGTGCAAATGGATGAAAATAAATATTTTTAAAAACTTCATTATATAGATATTAGCTGGGGAATATAGAAATTAATCATGTCAGTTCAATGATAACAGATGTTTTTTGGGTGAGGAAATTATCTCTACCATTATAGGTTATTAACTCCTCTTCAATATGTAAATTTACAGCAAGGGTTCTTATCTTTTTTGTTTCTCATGAAACCCTTTGGTAATCTGGCAACATCCATGAATACTTTCTCAAAATAAGGTACTTTGATAATAAAATAAAAAACATGATTACAAAGGAAACCAAAAGACAGTAGAATTTTTTTCTCATCTTTATGCAACCTCTGAAATCAATTTATGGATATCAGGTTAGGTCTTAGAAATGGGTCTAGAACCTTAGGAGGTTAAATGATTTACTTAGGGTGATAGAGTCTGTATGTTTAGAAGCAGAACTGAACTCAGGTCTTCTTGGCTTCAAGGTACATTATCTAACACTTCAAAATTTGTGTATACACATGTGAAGATGAACATTGATTTTCCACCAAATGGGCAGATATATATAATGTATACATATGCATGTTTCTATATAGATGTGTAATCTATACCTCCATTATCTATATCAATCTATCATCTATCTACCTATCATCTCTCTATCATACATCTATCATCTATCTATCATCCATATATCATTTATCTATCATATCTATCTATACATTTATATTGATATATACATATATATATATATATATATATATATATATATATATATATATATAACTTATATATAGATACGATGTGAGGAGGTGCTGAGAACCAGGACATGAAACTCTAGCCAATTTCATGTTCTATGACAAATATTATACTATAATTTCAACTTAATTCAATGAACATTTATTAATTATTTATGGTAGACACTGGGAATACCAAAAAAAAAAAACAAAAACCTTCCACTCTCAGAAAACTTCCATTCTATTGCGATGTTCAAGTTGCCATGTATTGCTGGGTCCACAGAAAGAAGATGAGGCTATGGATAAAAAGACTGATTAACAATAGATTGCCCTCTCTCATGTGACTGGTAAGTTAGTGAAGTAGTTGCTTCCCTCTAGCACTCAGCAAATAAAACCTAATAAAGTAAAATCATGAACCTCTCTTTGGATGATCATTGCAGAAAACACAAGCTAACAACCCCCCTACATAAACATTGTTCAGTCATGTCCAACTCTACTTGACCACCATAGTGAGTCAGATCCTTCTATCCTCCACTGACTCTCAAAGTATGTACAAGTTCATGTTCATTGTTTCCATGACTATTATCCTCTAACATTCAACTTTCCTTTTGCCTTTAATTTTTCTTTACAAAAAAATTCTTTCCTGCACAAAATAAAAATGAATTATTGGAGAACGTTAGTACTTAGAACACTACCATCAATGTATAATCTTGCAGATTGGGTTTAGTGATCACAAAATAATTTAAAGTCTTCATGTCAGGGTCTCATAGGACATATCACCTCCTGTCATGACATCAGTCCTTGATAGAACAGTTTGAATAGTTGAAACATCTTCTTCTTAACAGGCTTTTTTTTTAACTTCTGATGCTTTGCTTTGACTAATTCTTCAATGGTTATCTCACTCTCCTGTGACTGCTTCTACTATCCTCATCCCAGTGATTCAGAACCATTGGCTGGCAATGTACAACCCTATTGTCCATCTACAATTCCTTATTTGCTTAATCCCATAAATTACATATTCCTTCCTCCAAATGCCCTTTTATTTGAAATTTCTTCCTTTCCTGCTCCTTCTATCTTATTGGTACTCACTGAAAACTGGCTCATTTCTGTACTTCCATTCCACTTTAACTGCCTTTAGTACATATTGAATGAGATGGGTCATGATCATCTTAAATTTAGCATGTCTAAAGCAAGACTCATTATCTTTTCAAAAAAAATCCTTACCCTCAGAAGGAAATTACTAAATTATTCCTTGTCAGGACAGTGAATATAGGTGTATATGAATGCATGCAAGTATATATGTCAATAAGCACGGATTAATGAACAAACAAATGAAAAGTATTTATCATTTATTATGTTTTAAGTATATAATGACCTGGTAGTCAAATAGGAAAAAAAATCTAATTTAAAGAACACAATCTAAGAAAAAGAACTTCAATCTAAACAACACAAAGTAGAAACTTTAGTTTAAGAACAAATGGAAAGTCCAGTGAGACCTAAATGTATTGCAGCAGGGTGACTGACAAGGCCCAAGGATCCTTGATTGACATGAGTAGGTTAGATGACAATGCCTGATCTCTGTCATGTAGAGAAACAGGTCAGACGGTAAAAAGATCAAAGGATGATGTGTCAAGGTAGATAGAAAGACCTGACCAAATAACTTCTCACTGCAATGAATAGAGTTGGTGACTCCCACATCCTTCAAACCATATAAACCCTTGATATAATTAAATTTGCAATATTCCAAATATCTTACCTCTTTTCAATGTGTTTATAATATCTTAATTTTATATTCATTATATGAACCCGAGAAAACTTTCTTTTATCTTAATAGGACTCTGCCATTAGGGGCAACATGAAAAGGTGAGCCATAAGGAATTGCAACATTAGACAAGTTAGTTTTAATGTGAGAGAAGTAGAGCATAAGTGCGACAAACACTTCACATTTAGGTCACATGACAAAAGATACAAGCTTTGAGGAACAGTACTTAGATGATGAGGCTTGCAGGGGACAGAGGAAAAATGGAGATATTCCTAACTGGTGAAGAGTTTTTTTTTTAATCAGGAAACATATATATATATATATATATATATATATATATATATATATATGTACGTATAAAGCAAATAGAGAGCGAAAAGGAGGAGGAGAAGAGGAAGAAGAGAAGGAAGAGGATGAAGAAGAAGAAGAAGAAGAAGAAGAAGAAGAAGAAGAAGAAGAAGAAGAAGAAGAAGAAGAAGAAGAAGAAGAGCTAAAGATGACAGCTTAAAAGCTAGCTGCATGGTGTGGAAGTTGGGATGGATGACTGATCTTCAGTGTGGAAAATAAAAAAGAAATATAGCAAACATAAATCATCCAATGACAAAAACTCCCACAAAGGTGTCCATATATGAGTTGAATTCAATGAAGTATGAGACTAAAGGTAAAGTAGTCAAACTAAATCCAATGAGCCACCACCACCACCACTACTTCAACTATCACCATCTCAACCTGCACAAAGCCATGTGTAGAGTTTACAAGTGAATCAATATATTTTGTAGAATATGATTGTAGAATGGGAGAATGAATAAATGTGGTGAGGAGAAGTGGGGAGAAATGACACACTGTGATAAACTCCTATCAAATCCTTGAGTGGATAGTGAAGAAAGTGGGGCTAGAGGCATGGAACCAGAGATGAGGTATCAAGGTAAATATATGATAAACAGATAATATCTAAAAAAGAATTATTAAAAATGATTATATATAACTTCATGCAAATAACAAAAAGAACTTGAAAATTTTTGAAAGATTAATATAAACATATTAGCATATATAATTATATACATATTCATTAATCATTCAAATTCAAATTTTAAAAAGAGCTTTAAATCTAAACATACAAAAGAAAATTGAACAAACTTTTCAGAAATATCTAGATTGGGAATTGGAGATTGGAGTGAAAACTTTGCTACAGATCAATTTACAGAAAAATTGTATTAAATTCCAATAAAAACAATTTTAACTATAGCATATAAATTATTTTCCATTGAGAATGAGGGGCAGCTAGATGACACAGTGGATAGAGCACCAGCCCTGGAGTCAGGAGGATCGGAGTTCAAATCCGACTTCAGACGCTTAATAATTGCCTAGCTGTATGACCTTGGGAAAATTACTTAAACTCATTGCCTAAAATAAAAAAGAAAAATAAATATTTTTTTTAAATTGAGAATGAAAACAATCTCCCATAATCTTCTATGATGCACATACATTTCTATAACCTAAATCAGGAAACATAATTCAAATGAAATGATTTGTAGATAGATATCATTAATAAACATGAATTAAAAAAAATAGAATGAAATCCTGCCTCTTCCATGAAAATACATCAGTAATTTGCTAAAAATTCAGAATACAAAGCATGTGAAGTAGGTTTATTATTCATATTAAAAATTAAAACATATAAACTTTTTGATTCTTAATTTTGATTCTTGATTTTATACAAAGTATTAAATCTACTTATCCTTAAAACACTAAAAAGCTTAATTATAGAAGCATCTTTTCAATATGATAAAATATGTCTCGGGGTGGCTAGGTGGCACAGTAGATAGAGCTCTGGCCCTAGAGTCAGGAGTACCTGAGTTCAAATCTGGCCTCAGACACTTAATGATTACCTAGCTGTGTGAGCTGGGTCAAGCCACTGAACCCCATTTGCCTTGCAAAAAAAAAAAACCTAATAAAAAATAAATATCTCTAAATCCAAAATCAAGAATTATATACAATGGAGAAACAATAGTAGTGTTTCCCAAAATAGAAAAGTAAAGCAAGTATATTCCTTTTACCTACTACTATTTGATATAGTTCTAGAAATGCTAGTAGTAGTAGTAGATAAGAGGCAATGAGGAAATAAAAATCCTAAAATTGGGTGATGTCATTATATTTCATTTAGAAAGTCTAACTAGCTCTGCAAAGAAATTTAGTGAAAACAATATTAGTTTTATTAAAGTAACGATTTACAAAATGAAAACATATAAATCAACACTTTTTATATAGCAATAATAAAATCCCAGAGGCAAGAATTTAAAGGGAAGAATCCTTGAAAATAATGAAAAATACATATAAGTATTTCAAAGCAATACCTACAGAATCAGAGAATCCTCCTAAAAGAAATCATTAATAATGAATAATATGTTATCCAGTGCCTAAAGTGAAACCATGTCAATATAATGCTCAAAATACTTCTGAAATGTATGTACATATTTAGTGCTACACTACTCAAAATACCAAAAGGATTCTTTACTAATCTGGCTGTAATAATAATAATAATAATAATAATAATAATAATAATAATAATAATAAAGTTCATTTGGAAGTGTAGATGATCTAGAATATCACCAGAAAATGTTTATTTTAAAGTAAGAATAAAAGAGATTTTCCTCATTTCAAATCATAGTATGAGTTTTCAGGCAAATTTTAGTGCTAATTAAAAAACGGAAATACACTCCATTGCAACAGAAAAAAATAATTCATCTCAATAACTCAATATTCAACAAATGTGAAAATATTAATTGCTTGTGAATAATTTTCTGATCTGACAGGAATTTCTGGAAGATTGTTTGGCGGAAACTAGATTTAGAGCAATGCCTTATGTGCTATGATGGGAGCAACATCCTTATCCCTACTTTGGCTCTATCTGTCTTTCTCTCTGGCTGTCTCTCTGTTTCTGTCTCTGTCTCTATCTCTGTCCCTTTCTCTGTCTCTCTGTCTCTCTGTCTCTCTGCTTCTCTGTCTTTCTATCTCTATGTTTCTCTCTCTCTCTCTCTCTCTCTCTCTCTCTCTCTCTCACACACACACACACACACACACACACAAACAATGTGCAATAATCACACAGCATTCAAATTAGGCCTTTTTTCATAAAAGATATTGAATTGATCCTTGAGATTTAATTAACTTATGAAATTAAAGGCTTAAGCTTTTGACACTACTTCTTGTTCACTTGAATACAAACTACCCCTGAGGACTTGCAGCCTTGCTCTGAGACTTGGCTGTCCAACTATTATGAAAAACTAAGAGGTAGAGAAACTTCACTCAGATAAATTAGCTTAAGATGTATCCGATAAATTTCCTAACTGGTTTTCTTTGTCCTTCTAAGATTAAGCCTTTTGTTAACTATTACATGAACTTCAAATGTATCACTTGATTCTATTAAGATGTAACTAACCTACCAGAGTATTTTCCTGAGTCAGGTCTAATCCAGAACATACCCTAGGTAACAATAAATTCAAACTGGGATTTGTGTTTTGAACAGATAATGTTGACTACATGAAAATGAAAAAAAAAGCTTTCATTTTTATATAAAAAAACAGGGCAGCCAAGAAGATAAATGGTCAACTGGGAAATAAATTTGGTGTCTCATACATTTCTGACAAGAGTCTTTAATCCAAGATACATAGAAGGATATCATAACATCAAAAATTAGATTCCCCAGTAGAGAAATAGCCAAAAAGATAGAAACAGTTCTACAAAAGAACTGCAGGCTATTATCTACCACATGAAGAATGTTCTGAATCATTAAAAATAAGAAAAGCACAACTCAAAACAAATCCCACATTTCAGCTCACAACATACCCAACAAATAGGTGAAAATGACAAAAAAAAAAAAGATTCAATGTTAGAAAGCTTATGGAAAGATCAACACAGAAAGTCACTATTTGTGAAGCATTTCCATTCTGGAAAAAAATTTTGTAATTCTTCAAAGAAAATTAATTAATTATTCTTTGAACCAGAGCTACCATTACTAAGCATACACTTTCCAAAGTTCAATAGCATAAAATCTCATATAAAACAACATATTTATAATATTGCCTTTCATAGTAGCAAAGAACTAGAAATAAAATAGATGCTACAATCCATGGAGAATGACTCAGTCAGTGCTGTGATATAAATACATTAGAATATTTCTTTCCTATAAGAAATGACAAAGATGATGAATTCAGGGAAGCATGGGAAGAATTAGATGAACTGATGTAGACTGAAATAAGCAAAAGTGGGAAAACAAAATTTATGAAGAATTTAGAAATGAGAAAAGGACATTCACAACAACAAAATAATTGAAACTGAATGCTGTTTAATTTTAGTGAGAATACATATGGTTTCATGTCAAAATATGATTTACTTCTACTTCCTTCTCTGAAGGTAAAAAATTAAAGAATATGAGAATATAAAAGAATAGAACTGCATAAATATAGTTTAATCAGTTTAGGAAATTCTCTGAAGTTGGAACACCTTCTATCAATGGACAGAATATTCTCTGAAACTTAAAGTCTTAGAAATTTGTCTAGAGTCCTAAGTGGCAAAATGTTGCTGCCCAGAGTAAAAAAAAAAAGCAATAAATGTCAGATTTGGGACCTGGACATAAATCTCCATGGCTTCATCTATCCACTTGGCCATTATGACACTTGATTAGTGTAAAATATTATTTAGATTGTCAAGCTTTCCTCCCCCATTCCCATTTTGTGAGTTATTTTTGGTAATTTTTTTTAAACACAAAGCTAATTTTTTATTGTTTTCTGAATTTTACAATTTTCCCCCTTCTCACTTCCCTCCCCTCACTTCTAACAGAAGGAAGTCTGATAGTATTTACATTGTTTCCATGATATAGACTGCTCAAAATTAAATGTGTTGAGAGAACATATCTTTAAGGAAAAAATAAAATATAAGGGACAGCAAAATTGAATAAGATATTTTTTTAATTAAATGCAATAGTCTTTCATCTTTGTTTAAACTCCACAATTCTTTCTTTGGATAAAGATGATATTCTCCATTGCAGATACTGTAAAATTGTCCCTGATTGTTGCACTGATGGGATGAGCAAGTCCACTAAGGTTGATCATCACCCTTATATTGCTGTTAGGGTTTACAATGTTCTTCTGGTTCTGCTCAACTTGCTCATCATGAGTTCATGCAAATCCTTCCAGGCTTCTCTGAATTCACATCTCTTCAGGTTTCTAATAGAAAAATAGTGTTCCATAACACACATATACCACAATTTGTTCAGCCATTCTCCAATTGATAGATATTTCACTCAATTTCTAATTCTTTGCCACCACAAACAGGGCTGCTGTGAATATTTTTGTACAAGTGATGTTTTTACCCTTTTCCATCATCTCTTCAGGGTATAGACCCAGTAGTGGTATTGTTGGATTAAAGGGTATGCACATTTTTGTTGCTCTTTGGGCATAGTTCCAAAATTCTCTCCAGAAAGGTTGGATGAGTATACAGCTCCACCAACAATGCATTAGTGTTCCAGATTTCCCACATCCTTTCCAGAAGTGATCATTTTCCTTTATGGTCACATTGGTCAGTCTGAGAGTTATGAGGTGGTACCTCAGAGATAGTTTAATTTGCATTTCTATAATCAGTAATGATTTAGAGCAATTTTTCATATGACTATGGATCATTTTGATTTCCTCATCTATAAGCAAACTACAAAACCATATCCTCTGACCATTTGTCAATTGGGGAATGGCTTGGTTTTTTTTTACTTAAATCTGACTCAATTCTCTATATATTTTAGAAATAAGTCCTTGTCAGAAATATTAGTTATTAAAATTGTTTCCCAATTTATGATATTTCTTTTGATTTTGGTTACAGTGGTTTTGTTTGTGCAGAAGCTTTCTAATTTTATGTAATCAAAATTATCTAGTTGTTTTTAATGATGCTCTCCATTTCTTCCTTGGTCATAAACTGCTTCCCTTTCCATACATCTGGCAGGGGAACTATTCCTTGATCTAGTTTGCTTATAATATTGTCTTTTATGTCTAAATCCTGTTCACATTTTGATCTTATCTTGTTATAGGGTGTGAGATGTTGGTCTATTTCAAGTTTCAGTCATACTAGCTTCCAATTTTCCTAACAGATTTTAATCAAAGAGGGAGTTTTTATCCCAGAAGCTGGACTCTTTGGGTTTGTCAAACAGCAGATTATTGTAATCATTTCCTACTGTCTCTTTTGCACTTAGTCTATTCCAGTGATCCACCACTCTTTTTCTTAGCCAACTCCAGACAGTTTTGATGATTGATGTTTTATAATATAATTTTAGATCTCATAGGGCTAAACCACCTTCTTTTGCACTTCTTTCCATCAAATGTTTGGAAATTCTTGACTTTTTATATCTCCATATGAATTTACTTACAATTTTTTTATAACTCATTAAAGTATTTTTTTTTTGGAATTTTGATTGGTAGGGCACTTAAACAAGTAGTTTAATTTTGGTAGAATTGTCATTTTTATTATATTAGCTTGGCCTATCCATGAGGAGTTGATATTTGTCCAGATTTTTAAATCTAATTTTATTTGTGAGAGAACTGTTTTGTAATTGTTTTCATAGAGATTCTGAGTCTGCCTTGGCAATTACACCCCCCCCAAGTATTTTATATTGTCTGAAGTTATGTTGAATTGTTTTTAATTCTTCCTTTTTGTTTTTGGCTTTAAGATATTACTCTGAGGGAAAGGGGATGGAGAGTAATACATTGAAAAATAGAAGTTATACTAAATTCTCTGAGACTTTTTAATGCTTTTTTTAAAATTTTATTTTATGCTTTAAATTTATTTAGCGTATTATTTCCCCAGTTACATATAAAAACAATTTTAACATTTTTTTAAAACTTTGAGTTCCAAACTTTCTTTCATCCTCCCTCCTCCCCCCTACCCCTTATTGAAAAGGCAAGCAATTCAATCAGTTATACCTGAACTGCCTTGCAAAACATTTATATAATAGTCATGGTGTGAAAGAAAATATACTCAAAAACTCCTGCAAGAAATTTAAAACCCAAGAGCACTCATCCCACAGAAAGTAAGGGGGTCAGGGGAGACTGTTGAGGTCTCTCCTCTGTCCCTGGAACAGGACTCTGCTGCTTTGTCAATATTCAAACCCTGGTCACAGTCTGGGGCTCCCCATTGCCATAGAACAGGGACTTTCCTCCCAGCTCCAGGGCAGAGGGGCATGCTTGTGGTCATACACAGTCCAAAACACAGACCAGGAGAGCAGTCAGAGCCTCTCTTAAGATCTTGAAGGAACTGAGGTCCTTGCAGGGGTATCCCAAAAGCTCAGGATGCACCCCAAACCAGGGATGGGGAAATGAATAAACAGGAAAAAAAGAACCTTACCATAGACAAATACTTTGGTTCCATGGAGGATCAAAACACACACTCAGAAGGTGACAAAGTCCAAACTTGTGCATCTAAAGTCTCCAAGAAAAATAGGAATTGGGCTCAGACTATGATAGAGCTCAAAAAAGGTTTTGAAAATCAAGTAAGGAAGGTAGAGGAAAAATTGAGAAAAGAAATGATGCAGGAAAAAACATAAAAACCAAATTAGGAACTTGTTGAAAGAGATCTAAAAAATGCTGAAGAAAACATGTTAAAGACCAGTTTGGGTCAAATGGAAAGAACAATTCAAAAATTTAATGAGGAGAAGAATGCCTAAAAAAAGCAGAAATTGGCCAGGTAGAAAAGGAGATAAAAAAGCTCTCTGAAGAAAACAAATCTATCAAATTTAGAATGGAGCTAAAGGAAGCTGATGGCTTTGCAAGTAATCAAGAAACAACAAAACAATATCAAAAGAAGGAAAAACTAGAAGAAAATGTGAAATACCTCATTAAAAAAACAACTGATCTGGAAAACAGATCCAGAAGAGACAATTTAAAAATTATTGGGCTACCTAAAAATCATGACAAAGAAAAGAACCTGGACTTCATTTTTAAAGAATTTCTACAGGAAAATTATTCTGATATCCTAGAAGCAGAGGGCAAAATAGAAATGGAGAGAATCCACTGATCTCCTCCTGAAAGAGATCCCCCCAAAATAGCCCCAGGAATATTATAGCCAAGATCCAGAACTCCCAAGTGAAAGAGAAAATATTACAAGAATCAGAATGAAACAATTCAAATGTCCAGGAGTTACAGACAGGATTGCACAGGACTTAGTAGCATCCACATTAAGGGCTCATAGGGCTTGTAATATGATATTTCAGAAGGCAAAAGAACTTGGAATGTAACCAAGAATCAACTCCCCAACAAAGCTGAACATCATCTTCCAGGGGAAAGGAAGGACTTTCTTTTATTTAATTTATTTTTTTAAAATTTTAGACAGGTTTTATTTATTTTGTTTTACAATTTCCTCCCCAATCTTGCTTCCCTGCCCCCCCCACAGAAGGTAGTTTGTTAATCTTTACATCATTCCCATAGTATGCATTGATCTAAGTTGAATGTGATGAGAGAGCAATCATATCCTTAAGGATGAAACATAGTATGAGACAGTAGAATTACATAAGACAACATTTTTCTTAAGTTAAAGGTAATAGTCTTTGGTCTTTGTTCAAACTCCACAACTCTTTCTTTGGATACAGATGGTATTCTCCATTGCAGATATCCCATAATTGTGCCTGATTGTTGCCCTGTTGGTATGAGCAAGTCCATTAAGGTTGAACATCACTCCCATGTTGCTATTAGGGTGTATAATGTTCTTCTAGTTCTGCTCAGAAAAGATGGACTATCAATGAAACAGGGGAATTTCAAATGTTCCTGTTGAAACAACCAGAGCTAAACAGAAAGTTTGACCTCCAAGTTCAGGACTCAGGTGAAGCATAGAGAGGTGGGATGAGAAGGGTAAATTATGAGAGATTTAATGATGAGGAACTGCATGTATACCTGCATGGGAAGAAGATACAGATAATGCTCATACAAACCTTCTCATTTATTAGAGCAGTTAAAAGGAGCTTTTATAGATGAGGCACAGGAGAGAGCTGAATTTGAAGATATAATATATTGTAAAAATGAAGTCATTGGGTGAAATGGAAATGTATTGGGAGTAAGAGAAAGGAGAGATATAATAGATCAAAATATTTCACATTAAAAGAGTCAAGAAATAGCTTTTGCAATGGTATGGAAGGGAAGAAGGTGAGGGGGGGGGATGAGGGAGCCTTCATTCTCATCAGAAATGCATCAGAGAGGAAATAACATACACACTTAATAGGGAATAGAAATCTAGAAGAAAAAAAGAGAGAAAAAGGATGGGAGAAAGGGGATGGGGGCGGAAGGGGGGGATAGAGGGGATAGAGGAGAGGGTAGGTCATGTGAGTAGATAATCAGATATAACATTTTTTTTTACTTTTTGCAAGGTGGTGGGATTGGGTAACCTGTCTGGGACCACGGGGCCAGGTGGTTGCTGGGTCTCTGGAGTGGAATGTAGGCTCAGGGTCTCCTAGCCCCAGGGTGGGTGCTCTGTCTGCTGTGCCACCTTGCTGCCCCTAGCACACATTTGAAGAGGGACAGACTGAAAGGAGAAAATATAATAAAGGGAAGTGGGGATGAATGGATGGAGGGAATTACAATCAGCAACAGCAATTGTGGAAAAATATGGCAGTAACTTTTCTGATGGATTTATAATAAAGAATGAGATCTACCCCACAGACAGAACTGATGGAATTGGAACACAGACTGAAGCATAATTTTGTCTCTTTCACTTTATTTCTTGTGAGGATTTTTATTTTTGTGGGGGTAGAGGGAATTATGTTTATTCTTACAACAAGACTATTTTAGTAATGTGTAAATAAATAAAATTTAAATTTAAAAAATGAAATGCAACACTGAAAGAACAATTTAGCTGGAGTTTAACTAATAAATAAAAATAATGAACATAAAAAAATCTATAAAAAAGTGTGCTTCTATCTGTATTCACACTATTCACACTATCACTTCTTTCTCTGGGGATGAATAGCATTTTATCTTGGCTCATTTTATTGCCAACAATAAGCCATTCATAGCTAATCATCTTACAAAGTTGCTGTTGCTTTGTACACAATACATTTCATTTTCTTTCAACCTAAATAAATCTTTTCATATTTTTCTGAGTAAAATGATTCATTATGTCTCATAGCACAATAGCATTACATCAAAAATTTCATACCATAATTTGTTCAGTCATTTCCCAATTGATGGTCCACCCTTTGATTTTCAATTATTTGCCACCAGAAAAGAACTGCTAAAAATCTTTTTGTACAGGAAGATCCTGTTCCTTTTATTTTTTAATCACTTTTGGGATACAGATCAAGTGATGGTAATCCTAGGTCAAATGGTATAGCTTATGGGCATAGTTACAAACTACTCTAAAGAATAGTTGAATCCATTTACAAGTCCACCAACAATGCATTAATATCTCAATTTCCATACCCTTCCAACATTTGTCATTTTCATTTTCTAATCTGTTAACCAATCTAATAGGTATGAGACAGTAACTTGAACTTGTTTTAATATGCATTTCTCCAATTAACAGTGTTAGATCATTCCTATATGACTATAAGTAGCTTTGATTACTTCATTTGAAAACTCTTCATATCTAGTGATCATTTAAAAATTGGGAAATGGCTCTTATTTTTATAAATTGACTCTGCTCTCTGTATGTTTGGAAAATTAGGCTTTTTTAAGTGAAATGTGCTTCAAACTTTTTTTCAGTTAGTATTTCTATTTCCCTCCATTCTATTCCCCCATTTATCTTATTCTCTCTCCTCTTACTCTGTTCATCCCCAAAGGTATTTTGCTTCCAAATAGCCCCAGTCTTCCCTCTCTTCTATATACCCTCCCTTTTTCTTATCTCCTTCTCTTTTTACTTTCCTATATGGTAAAATAAATTTCTATATCCAATTGTTGTTTGCTCTCTGAGCCAATTCTGAGGAGAGTAAGATTCATTCACTTCCCTTCATTTCCTCTTTCTTCCCCTCTACTGTAAAAGGTTTTTTTCTTGTCTTCTTTATGTGAGATACTTTACTCCATCCTACAACTCCCTTTCCCTTGTTCTTAATAATTCTTCCCTCAATCCATAATTTCCTTTCTTTAGTATCATCCCTTCATATTCAACTCACATCTGTGCCCTCTATATTTATTCCTAATATATTCCTAATTACTTTGATAATGAGAAATTCTTGAGTTACTAGTATCATCCTCCCATGTAGGAATAGTTTAACCTTATCAAGTTCCTTCTGATTTTTCTTTCCTGATTATCTTTTTCTATTTTTCTTGAGTCTTAGATTTGAATGTCAAATTTTCTATTCAGTTCTGCTCTTTTCATCAAGAATGCTTGAACTGTCATTACACACAGTTTGCTGGGCAGATGATTCTAGTTTGTAATCCTAGTTAATTTGTCCTTTGGAATATCATATTCCAGGCCCCCTGATCCTTTAATGTAGAAGCTTCTAAATCTTGTGTTAGTTTGACTATGGTTCTAGGATATTTGCATTGTTTCTTTCTGGCTGTCTGCAATATTTTCTCCCTGACCTGGGAGTTCTATAATTTGGAATTTGACTATAATATCCATGGGAGTTTTAATTTTGAGACCTCTTTCAATAGGTGATCAGAATTCTTTGTACCCTCTGGTTCTAAAATATCAGGAAAGCTTTACTTCAAAATTTCTTGAAAGATGATGTCTAGGCTCTTATTTTATCTTGAGTTTCAGGTAATCCAATAATTTTGAAATAATCTCTTCTGGATCTATTATCTAGGTCAATTGTTTTCCCAAAGAAATATTTCATGTTAATCTGGAACACTAATACATTGTTGGTGGAGTTGTGAATTCATCCAAACTTTCTGGAGAACAATTGAAATTACACCCAAAGGGCAATAAAAATGTGCATGCCCTTTAATCCAGCAATACCACTACTGGGTCTATACCTTGAAGAGATGAGGAAAAAGGGTAAAAATAATCATTTGTACAAAAATATTCATAGCAGCCCTGTTTGTGGTGGCAAAGAATTGGAAATAGAGTGAATGTCCATCAAATGGGGAATGGTTGAACAAATTGTGGTGCACTATTATGAAACACTATTGTTCTATTACAAACCAGGTGGGAAGCGATTTCAGAGAAGCTTGGAAAGACTTGCATGAACTGATGCTGAGCGAGATGAGCAGAACCAAAAGAACATTGTACACCCTAACAGTAACATGGGGGTGATGATCAACCCTGATGGACTTGCTCATTCCATCAGTGCAATAATCAGGGATAATTTTAGGGTATCTGTGACACAGAATACCATCTGTATCCAGAGGAAAAAAACTGTGGAGTTTAAATAAAGACCAAAGATTGGTGACCAAAGACCTTCAATTTTTTTTAAAAAGTTGACTTTTGTACTACATAATTTTTTTTATCTCTACTATTTTATTTTTTACTCAAGAATATGATTTTTCTCTCAACGCATTCAATTTTGAACAATGTATAGCATGGAAACAATGTAGAGATTATCAGATTGCTGTCTGTGGGGAGTACAGAGAAGGGGGGGGGAATTGTAAAATTCAAATCCTTGCCAAAAAAAATGTTAGGTAGAAATTACTATAGTCTATAATTGGAAACAAATAAAATATTTATATAAAAAGGGAAATATTTCATATTGTCTTCTATTTTTTCATACTTTTTGATTTTGTTTTACTATTTTTTGATTTCTCATAAGGTCATAAACTTCCAGTTATTCAATTCCAGTTTTTAAGGAATTATTTTCTTAATTGAACTTTGTACCTTTTTTCCCATTTGACTAATTTTACTTTTGAAGAAGTTTTATTATTTTCTTCAATGAATTGTTATCCTTTTTTTCCATTTGGCCAATTCTGCTTTTTAAAGCATTTTTCTCCTCATTGACTTTTTGTGCCTCTTTTACTATTTGGCCTAGTCTACTTTCTTCAATTATTTGTGTGTCTCTTTTATCAAGATGTTGACTTGTTTTTCATGATTTTCTTACATCATTCTCATTTTGGTTCCAAACATTTTCCTCTTCCTCTTTCAATTAATTTTCAAAATCCTATTTGAGACCAATTCATATTTTCTTTCTGGTTTTGGATATGGGAGCCTTGACTTTATTATCATCTTTTGAGTAAGCGTTTCTGATTCTGTGGTCTGTATTTGGGCATTTACAAAACAAAAGAGTCCTGCCTCAGAGATAGCAAAGAGACTCCTGTAATCTCCCTCTGACCAGTTGTTTGACCACCTTACCATCTGTGGCTTGAGAGTTCCAGATGCATATACCACTAATGATGATGATGATGATGATGATGATGATTTAGTGGTTCCCAAAGCCTGATCCTAGTTTGTTGGGTCTTATGTTGTACTGTGCTCCATTCTCACTCAGGTGTGACAAAACTTTCCTAATGATCTTTTATTTTATTTTTTTAGTCTAATGATCCTTTAAATTGACTTTTTCATCTGTAGGCTGAGAGGTGCCACTATTGCCTCTGATTCAGTCACCCTGAGTCCTCCTGTTTTGCTGGGGTTTATTCTGAAAGCTTTTCTCTAAATCAGTGCAACAGACCTTTCTTGCAGAATTTCTAAGTCTTAGGAGGAAAATTTTTTCATGTTGTCTTTTGGGGTATTTTGTTGCTCTAGAATTTGATTGAAGTCATTAATTAAAAATATTGGGAGGTGAGTGGGAGAACGTATAGGTGACTTCTTGTCTGTACTCTGACATCTTGGCCGCACCTTTTGACACACTTAGTGAAGTTTTAAAGTTTTAAAACTTAAGCTCTGTGGCAAAGAATTGGAAATCCAGTAAATGTCCTTCAGTTGGGGAATGGTTTAGCAAAGTGTGGTATATGTATGTCATGGAACACTATTGTTGTATTAGAAACCAGGAGAGATGGGATTTCAGGGAAACCTGGAGGGATTTGCATGAACTGATGCTGAGTGAGATGAGCAGAACCAGAAAAACACTGTACACCCTAACAGCAACATGGGAATGATGTTCAACCTTGAAGGACTTGCTCATTCCATCAGCACAACAATTGGGAACAATTTTTGGCTGTCTGCAAAGGAGAGTACCATCTGTATCCAGATAAGGAGCTGTGGAGTTTGAACAAAGTACAAGGACTATTCCCTTTAATTTGGAAAAAAACCCAGATGTCTTATTGTTTGATCTGGTTACCTCTGAGAATTCTGTTCTCATTTAAGGATATGATTTCTCTCCCATCACACCCAATTTGGATCAAGGTACAACATGGAAACAAAGTAAAGACTGACGGAGTGCTATCTGTGGGGTGGGGTGGGGGGAGGGAAGCAAGATGGGGGGAAAATTGTAAAACTCAAATAATATCTTTAATAAAAATTTAAAAAAAACTTAAGCTCTTAAAATTTTAAAGTGCCGTAAATTTTTGAGGGATATGTGGTATGTAAAAACAACTTTTTGATTCAGATTTCTTCTAAAATATTCAAGTATTCATTGAAAGTACTTGTAAAAAATCTTAAATAAAATCTTAGCAAAATGATTACAACTTATCACTAGGATAATAAATTATGACCAAGTAGGATTTAATCCAGGAATGCAGGATTGGTTCAATATTAGGAAAACTATTAACATAATTAAATATATCAATAACAAACCTATCAGAAATCATCAAATCCATAGATATTGCAAAGGTTTTTGACAAAATACAGCACCCATTCCTACTAAAAACACTAGAAAGCACAGGAATAAATGGATTGTTCCTTAGAATAATAAGCAGTATCTATCTGAAACCATCAACAAGCATCATATACAATGGGGGTAGACTAGAGGCATTCCCAATAAGATTAGGGATGAAATAATGATGCCTATTATCCCCATGACTATTCCATATTGTATTAGAAATGCTAGCTTCAGCAATAAGAGAAGAAAATGTAATTGAAGGAATTAGAATTGGGAAGAAAGAGACAAACTCTCACTCTTTGCAGATGACATGATGTTATACCTAGAGAATCCCAAAAATCATCAAAAACTACTAGAAATAATTAGCAACTTTAGCAAAGTTGCAGGATATAAATATATGTATATATATATATATATATATGTATATATATACACACACATACATTTCATATATATGTGTGTGTATATATATATATATATATATATATATATATATATATTACTAGCAAGATGCAGCAAAAAGAGCTAGAAAGAGAAATCCCATTCAAAGTAGCTTCAGCCAATGTAAAACACTTGAGAGTCTACATGCCAAGGCAGACTCATAAATTTTTTGAAAACAAATATAAAACACTTCTCACACAAATAAAATCAGATTTAAAAAACTGGGCAAATATCAACTACTCATGGATAGGCTGAGCTAATGTAATAAAAATGATGACTCTACCAAAATTAGACTACTTATTTACTGCCCTACCAATCAAAATTCCAAAAAATTACTTTAATGAGCTAGAAAAAAAATTGTAAGCAAATTCATATGGAGAAATAAAAAGTCAAGAATTTCCAGGGATCTAATGAAAAAAGAGCAAAAGAAGGTGGCTTAGACCTACCAGATCTAAAATTATATTATAAAGCATCAGTCATCAAAACTGCCTGGAATTGACTAAGAAATTGAGTGATGGACCAGTGGAATAGACTAGGTGCAATAGCAGGAAACAATTATAGTAATCTGCTGTTTGATAAACCCAAAGAGTCCAGCTCTGGGGATAAAAATTTTCTCTTTGAGAAAAACTGTTAGGAAAACTGGAAATTAGCATGCCAGAAACTTGGATTAGACCAACATCTCACACTCTATACCAAGATAAGATCCAAATGGGTACAGGATTTAGACATAAAAAAACAAAATTATAAGCAAACTAGGAGATCAAGGAATAGTTTACCTTTCAGATCTATGGAAAAGGAAGCAGTTTATGACCAAGGAAGAGATGGAGAATATCATTAAAAACAAACTAGATAATTTCAAATATATTAAATTAAAAACTTCTGCACAGACAAAATCACTGTAACCAAGATCAAAAGAAATGTAGTACATTAAGAAACAATTTTTACAGCTACTATTTCTGAAAAAGGACTCATTTCTAAAATATACAGAGTACTGAGTCAATTAAAAAAAAACCCAAACCATTCTACAATTGACAAATGGTCAAAGGATATACAAAGGCAATTTACAGTTGAGGTAATCAAAGCAATCCATAGTCATATGAAAAATTGCTCTAAATCATGACTTATTAGATAAATGCAAATTAATGCATCTCTTAGGTACCACCTCACACCTCTCTGACTGGCCAATATGACCAAAAAGAAAAATGATCAATGTTGGAAGGGATGTGGGAAATCAGTGGCAGTATTACATTGTTGGTGCAGCTGTGAACTCATCCAAACTTTCTGGAGAACAATTTGGGATTGCACCCAAAAAGCAACAAAAATGTGCATACCCTTTGATCCAGCGATACTATTACTGGATCTATACCCTGAAGAGATTATGAAAAAGGATACAAACATCACATGTACAAAAACATTCATAGCAGCCCTGTTTGTGGTGACAAAGAAATGGAAATTAAGTGAATGTCCTTCAATTGGGGAATGGCTAAATAAACTGTGGTATATGTATGTGGTGGAAAACTATTGTTTTATTAGAAACCAGGAGGGATGGGGATTCAGGGAAACCTGAAAAGATTTGCATGAACTGATGCTGAGAGAGCTGATGAACAGAAGCAGAAAAACATTGTACATCCTAACAGCAACATGGGGGTGATGACCAACTTTAATGGACTTTCTCATTCCATCAATGCAACAGTCAGGCACAATTTGGGTATAACTATGATGGAGAATACCATCTGTATCCAGAGAAAGAATTGTAGAGTCTAAACAAAAACTAAAGACTATTACTTTTAATTACAAAAAAAACACATGGGGAAGTTAGGTGGTACAGTGGATAGAGCACTAGCCCTGGAGTCATGGGGATCTGAGTTCAAATCCAGTTCCAAACACTTAATAATTACCTAACTGTGAGACCTTGGGCAAGTCACCTAACCCCATTCCCTTACCAAAAAAATATTATCTTATGTAATTTTCTTATTTCTTAAACCTTAGTTTTTTTTTTCTTAAGGATATGATTTCTCGCTCATCACATTCAACTTAGATCAATGTATACCATGGAAACAATGTAAACACTAACAACTGCCTTCTGTGGGGAGTGGGGGGAGGGAAGTGAGATTAGAAGAAAAATTGTAAAATTCAAAATAAATAAATAAGTAATAAAAAAAAGAAAGAACTTGCAAAACTCTTTTTGTAGTGGCAAAGAATTGGAAATTGAGGGTATGCCCATCAATTGGAGAATGGCTAAACAGGTTATCATGCATAGAATATGATTGTTCTATAACAAACCATAAATTAATAGACTCTAGAGAAGCAGGGAATGACATAGAATCTGATGCTGAATGAAGGGAGCAGAACCAAGAGAACAATGCACACATTAAAAATAACATTATGAGATGATCAACCTTAATGGAAGCAACTCCTCTCAGCAGTTCAGAGAGCTAGGACAACCACATTAGACCAGCTATGGACAATGTGATCCCCATCCAGAGGAAGAAAAATAAAACAAAACAAAACAAAAAAAGTAAATTAAAGACCAACCCTTCAGAATCTGATGAATACTTTATAAACATTATCTCTATATCTTTCCCTTAATCCTAATTCCTTATACCATAAATGACTAATATGTAAACTTGGTTATTTAAAATATGTATGTACAATGCCTGCCTGACTGTTCACCGCTGAGTGGAGTGAGGTGGGAAGGGAGAGTGGGAGGAAATTTTGTAACTTAAACATATACATGTGCATATGAATTAAAACAAATAAATAAATACATTTTTAAAAAAAGAAAGTACTTGCAAAAACAACATCCTAGCTATTAAAAATAGTAAAGATATGTTATGCATAATTCTATGAAGTGGGAACAACTCAATTATGCAATGATGGGTGAATGACTAAATACGTATAATTAGTCAATCAGGCAATATTTATTAAGCACCTACTATGTATTAATCATTGTGTTGAATTCCAGAAACACAATGAAAGGCAAAATCTGTCTTGATTTCAAGAAGCTCATGCTCTATCACTGGAAGACAACACCAGATAATTATGTTCTAACAATCTAAATAAAAATAAATAGGTTTTTAAAAAATATGTCAACAGATGGAAAGGCAGTAGAATTAAGAGGAGATGGAAAAGACTTTCTGTACAAAAAAATGGATTTTTATCTGGAACTTGAAAGACTTAGAGAAATCAGTAGGTAGAAAGGAAGATTAGAGCAAACATTAAAGATGGTTAGATAGTATAATGAATATAACATTGGAGCTGGAATCAAGAAGGCCCGAGTTCTGAGAAACTTATTAGGTGTGAGACCCTGAACAAGTCACTTAGTCCTTCAATTTATTTTAGAGATGAGACAATTGAGACTAACAGGGGTAAGTGAATTGAATAAAGTGACGGATATAGTTAGTGTCTGAGTCTAGATTTGAACTCAAATCTTTCTTACTGAATGTCTGGTATTCTATCCCCTTTGCCAATCAGCTGAAAAATGGATTGCCTAGTAGTGGTAATAAGGGTCTAGATGAGGTTATGTGACATAAATTGTATTAGATCTAGTAAACAATTATGTAATTTTCTCTCCTTTCATTCCATAGATGTAATTTTCATTTCTATATAATAATTCTCAGATCTACTTATTAAGCCCTAGTCTCTTTACCAACCTCCTGTACCTCATTTCCAACTGCCTTTGAGACATCTTGAACTAAATATCCTTTTTTTAGGTTTTTGCAAGGCAAATGGGTTTAAGTGGCTTGCCCAAGGCCACACAGCGAGGTAATTATTAAGTGTCTGAGACCGGATTTGAACCCAGATACTCTTGACTCCAAGGCCGGTGCTTTATCCACTGTGCCACCTAGCCACCCCATTCCAGTAGATATCTTAAACTCAATATGTCCAAGATTGAACTCATTACTTTCCCCCCATGTAAGCCTCCCTTTTCCTAACCACCCTATTACTGCCAAGAGTATTTCCATTCTCCCCTTCCCCCCAGGTTCACAACTTAGGTGTCACCCTCCATTTCTCACTTCCTCTCATGCTTCATATCCACCCCTCATTGCCAACAACTCCCAATTTCACTTTTACAGTATTTCTTGAATAAGCTCCTTCCATTCTCTTCTCTGGCACTGGCATGATCCTGATGCAGCCCTTCCTCCCTTCATACCTAGCCTCCTGAAGCAACTACAATAGTCTGATGGTTGGTCTCCCTGCCACACAAGCATCTCCCCTCATTTGAGTTCATCTTTCATCCAACAACCAAAGGGATTTTTATACAGGCTCACTCTATTGATGTCATCTCCATAATCAAGAGAGAAATGATTATTTTTCTATTATAATAAAATATGAAAATTAATATTAATTTCTCTTATGTTCTCATTTAAAAGACTAGACTTTCTAAGTCAAGGAAGATTTTGAGGTTAAGGGTTGATGATGAGATTGGGATAACATTTTCCTCGATCTTAGGACTCCATCGAGCTGAGAGATTTATTTCTGACTAAATGATAAAGAGAATCTAAGTTAGGTGAATTGCAGCCCATTATTTAATAAGTTAAGGGATCTGAGTAGAGATGTGTCAGTTTGTCAGGACTGACTGAGACAGAATGATCCAGGAGAGTCCAACATCCCCTTGTCTTTCATTAGGAAAAGCCCACCTATAATTATAATAGTCATTCTCTCACTTATTATGAATTAATCAGAGTTGATTTTCATCCTCAAGAATACCCTCTTTTACTAAGGTATTTACACATTTAATGTCTTGACTTCCATACCATGTCTTTGGTCACTGAGAAGACCACTGACTTTAATTTATTATTTGCTAGTCTAATTCCTAAATTGATTATTAGTTATCCAGAAACTCTGTCTCTCAAACTAGTTTTTCCATCTCATTCCCTTTAACTTTCAGGACCAAAAATAAAATGGTCTGTTTAACATTCAGAGATTAAATTCAAAGTTGCCTCCACTTTCCAGTCTTCTTCCACCATAGCATGCTCTTCAGTTCAGTGGCACTGATCTTGCTTTTCAGTAAATGAGACACTTCAATTCCAGGCATTTTCTCTGACTGTGCACTTTCCCTATCTACAACTACTGGCATCTCTGACTTCCTTCAAATCCCAGATAAAATCTTTCCTTCTACAGGAAGCCTTTCACAAACTCTGGTGACTTCCCTTTCTAAATTATTTCCCAATTATCGTACATACCTTGTTCATGCACATGTGTTTTCATATGATCTCCTTCTATTAGTTTGTGGGCTTTTCTAGGGCAGGGATTATCTTTTGACTTTTTTTGTCTCCTTAGCACTTACTATGGAGCCTGGTACATAGTAGGTATTTAAGAATTCTTTATTGAATGACTGACATTTCCTGCTGAGCTTGAAAAAATAAAACCAGTGGGAAAGACCTGGTGAAAGACAAACTGATTGAACTCCACAAAACTGAAAATCATGAACTGATTTCCAATGAATAAAGGTAGCAGTTTTATGGAGAAGAAGATCTCTTTCTTGTATATGCTCACAAGGATTTAATTTCACATACAACAATTTATCTCGGTAAATCAGGCCTGTTCTCAATCAAATCTAAAACAAGAAACATACTGGAGGTTGGACATCGTATGAGGTTATCTCTTTTAAAACCAATATCAACAATAAAACTCTTTGTTGATAGGAAACAGAGTTGGACAGATTCATTTGACAATCTGATTACTTTTTAATAATAATAGTAAATGTTACTATATACTAACTAAAGTTGTTTTTTAAAAACTAATTAATCTCTACTTTATGTCTTATAGATAGATGTATGATAAATTATAATTTGTTTGCTTTCATATTGAATAACTAGTAAGAGAAGAAAGCCAAGGGATCCAAGAATACAAAAAGTTTGGGAACCACTATGCTAGCAACAGGAAAGCTATCAGTGCCTAAAAGTCTCTGAGGCAATAAATGAGGGGAGTTTTTTCTGTTGATCCAAGAGTAAAGACTTTTGTCTACCTTTCTTATTTAATGAGAGTGAGGTTTTAGCTGGCCAAAGTACAACACCAAAGTTCACATGCATTGTAGCTAACAGATGGGCATGATAAAGAATGGAGGCTAGGTGGGTTGAAAAAAATTGAACTTGCTTCCTTAGTCTACATTTTTTTCTGGCTCAGATTTATTTGCAGCTAAGCTAGAGAGGAGTTTAGGAATGTGTGAGATTGTCAGAATTAGATAGTTATCTGTAATAGAAGACTTTGGTTCTCTGGATCAACCAAAGAAATTACAAAAAAAAGCCTGAATGTTAGACTGGGGCAGTCTGCCCAGCTCTTGTTAGCTAGATGAGATACTGACTATAGAATTGTCTAGGATGGTTTGGCTGTTGCTGAAGAGATGAGACCAGAAGATAGCAGCAAGGGGAAAACTCACAGCAGAGAGAGACTGAGTCCAGAGGAGCAAACTGCCTAATAGTGATGCTCTGTCTAAAGAGGAGTGGTGAAATCACAGCTTCAGAAGACATCTGGACTCATGGAGCCTCACGTGTAGAAGATGACAGACCATATGGGTCCTTAATGCACAATCTCTATGCAAGCTCACTCTCCTTTCCAATGGGGTGATTATTCCAGGATTTGGTTGATGGAACATCAGAGATGAACTTCTTTCCTAAAGGAAGGATCTTTCTCTTTGCCAAAATCGCTCCATAACTAAAACCTTTTGGTTGGCCACTGTTCTTTCTTGTAAATAAATGGAAGCTGTGTCAAAGCCCAGATTGATGCCAGAGTGGATAAAGTTCTCCATTTTTCTCAGGGAGGTCTTAGTAGAAATCATGCTTTAGATACTAAAAAGTGGTATGATTCAGGGTAAGTTTTTTACCCTTTCTTAATTTCAGTTTCCTCTTTGGCATTACTAAGAAAAGACCTCTTTCTCAACTTTGTTGTGAGGGCCAAATGAAATGAAAGCACTATGTAAGTTAAAGCTGTTGGTTCTATTATTAGTGCCATTATTGAAGATAATTGGCTCCCAAGCCAGGAGGAGTGATTCACTCATCTTGCTTTTAAAAGGAGTGATTTTTATTTCTATCTCTGAGATGGTAGATACAGTTCTGGACCGTGAGTCAGAAATAACTGAATTTAAATCTGGTCTCAGACATTTACCAACTCTGAGACCCTAGGCAAGTCACTTTAAAACCTGTTTGCCTCAGTTTCCTCAACACTAAAATGGGAATAATAATAACTTACTTCATAGGCTTGTTAAGAGACTCATAAAAGAATATCTTTAAAATATTTATCACAGTGCACATGGTAATGCTTAAATACATCCTTATTCCATCCCTTCCTTCTCCTTGTAGGATAAAGCTAGGAACTCAGGCTGCCTCTCCTTTAGACTTCTCACAAGGATGGGGAGGGCCTTTCTTTCCCTTCCTCTACCAAGTACTAATGGTGCATTCTCACAAGAATTTTTCTTTCCTCTTCTTTCCTCTGTCATCATCTTGGAGTATCCTTCATCACCTCACCCTGGGGTTATTACAATAGTGGTCAGCCTGCCTCAAGTCTCTCCCCACTCTAGACCATCCTCCACCTGGTCATCAAAGCAATTTTCCTAGAATCCAAATCTTACTATATCATTATCCTGATCAATAACCTCCAGTGGCTCCCTATCACCTCTGGGATCCAATACAAAAATCTGTGTCACCCATAAAAGAGCTTCATTGCCTAGACTCCTCTCTTTCAAATCTTTCTCTACCTCACTCCCCACCATGTACTCTTTCATGTAGTGACACTGGCTTCTTTATTTTTCAGGTATACTCCTCCATATCTTGGCTTTCTGACTGTCCCCAAGTCTAGAATGATCTCCTTCTCATCTCTACCTGCTACCTTCCCTGACTTCATTTAGGTTCCAATTTAAAAAAATCTCACTTTTTTACAGGAAACCTTTATGAAATGTAATTCTAGTGCCTTTCCTTTCTTCATTATTTCCTATTTACCCTGTATATAATTTATTTTTCCCATTTGCTTTTTTGTTATCTCTTTCATTATTCTATCACTTCTTCAGTATAGCGTCTATCTTTTGCTTTTTTTAAAAATGTATATCCTGAGAACATAGCACAAGATCCGGCACATTTAATAAATGTATTTATCAACTGTCTTGCCTGGAGATCCTAGAATTGGATTTTGAGACCAAGCTGTACTACTTCTGGCCAGAGAGAGCCATTGCTTCCTTTTTATTTCTCATCATACTCTTCAGGCAGACCTGCCCTCAAGGTCATTCCCACATTGGTCAGTCAGGCTCTCTTTTCACCCTTTTGCCTTTTGTTTTTCTCAAATCACCATTTCCCTCATGACATCGTTTGGGTTCTCTTTCTGCTGTTTTCTCCAGTCGGGGACTCCTCATTGGGGAATCAACTCTTCCCCCTCTGCTTTGTGTGCTTTTAAAATTTTGGCTTGGAGAGTTTTCCAACATGAATTCATTCTTCATTTCCTTTTGTAAACGTTTTATTTCCCCCTTGGACCCCTCTGGAGTCTGTTCCTGGTCTGGGGAGAAGTTGAAGCTTCTCTTTATACAGTTTTAGCTCATTTCCCTTCAAGTTATTACGTTGGATTTCTATCCTGCGCCTCACAAACAGACAAAAGAGTCTTTCTGCGGGCGGAGGAGAAAAGGCAAAGGACCAGCGTCACCCCGGATCTCCCTTTTAGGGTTCCTTTTTCAAGTAAAGGGCACATTCGAGATGTTCCATGCCAAGGCATCCTGCTTCTCCAGATTTCCTTCTGGACTTCCTTCTATTCTCCTCGGGACATTCTGGGCAAGGCCATCTGGAGGGGCTCTCCCTGGGAGAGCCCTGTAGGTCTCCCGTTCACCACTGGGGGGGAGCCCGCGGCAGAGCCCAGGGTGCCAGCTCCGCTGGCCGGGCGGCCTCCCGCCGCTCCCCTAGGGGCCCACCCAGGCCACGCCCCCTCCAGGCTGGCCCTGCCCCCAGCGGCCAGAGGCCGCTCCTCCCCCTCCCCCTCCCTCCCTCCCTGCCCAAGGGCTCTGGCTCTGCTTGCTCCCTGGACTCCGGGGCCACGTCCCCCTTCAGTGAGCCCCAATGCGCAAGCGAGCACCTCAGTGAGGGGATGCGCGAACGAATGCATGAGTGCATGAATGCATGAATGAATGAATGCATGCATGCATGAATGAATGCTCTTCAGTGAGGGAGCTGAGGAAAGGCGGACTTTCCTGCGCTGTCTCCCTCCGAGACCAGCACCTGAGCCTGATCCCGGCCAGTGCTCGGGGGCACTGGGAGGCCGGGCCTGCGCTGCCTGGAGCTCCCTGCCTCTGTCCTTGTGTGTGTGTGTGTGTGTGTGTGTGTGTGTCTCCTCTGTCTCTCCATCTCACCCTCTCTCTCCCTGTCTCTCTCTGTCTCTGTCTTTCTGTCTGTCTCTCTCTCTCTCTCTCTGTGTGTCTCTTTCCTCTGTCTCTCCATCTCTGTCTCTCTCTCTCTGTCTCTCTCTCTATCTCTGTTTCTCTCTTTCTCTGCCCCTCTGTCTCTCTCTCCCTCTCTGTCTCTGTCTTTCTGTCTGTCTGTCTGTCTGTCTCTCTCCCTCCCCCTCTGTCCCTCTCTCCCTGTCTCTCTCTCTGTCAGTCTCTCTCTCTGTCTCTCTCTGTCTCTCTCTCCTCTGTCTCTGTCTCTCTCTGTGTCCTTCTCTGTGTGTGTTTCCCTCTCTCTCTTTCTCTGTCTGTCTCTCTCTCTGTCTCCCTGTGTCTCTCTCTCCCTTTGTCTTTGTGTGCCTCTCTTTCTCTTCTCTGTCTCTCTGACCCTCTCTCTGTCTCTGTCTCAGTCTCTGTCTCTCTCTGTGTCTCTGTGTATCTCTATTCTCTGTCTCTCTAACTCTGTCTCTGTCTCAGCCTCTGTCTCTGTCTCTGTGTATCTCTTCTCTGTCTCTGTCTCTGTCTCTCTTTCTCTGTCTCTCTTGGTCTCTCTGTCTCTCTCCCTCTGTCTTTCTCTCTGTGTCTCTTTCTTTCTCTCACTCTGTCTCTGTCTCTGTCTCTCTTTTATTACAACTTCAGAGCTACAGGTTTTCAAGCTTTCCTGAAGTTTTGATCTTTCCCTTTTTCATCTGCTTCTGCCTTTTCTTCTCCCTTTGCCATTCAATGTTGGACTTTGAAGGCTCTTTGGCCAACTCTCCGCTCCCTTCCATCCCCCCCCCACCCCGGCACCCACCCAGAGATCTCATCCTCTATCATCTTTCTGACTTTTTTTACATCTCTGAGAAGAGTCTGGATCAGCCATCTCTTGAAGAAAGCGAGTTCAGGCTGAGTCCTTGCTTTGGAGGATTGCGGACCTCAGAAAGAAGGCTGCCATTCCCATGGGTTGTGGGGATTCTGATAAGAACTCTTCAGAATGGGCTTCTGTCTTCTTATGCTGTAGATTCAAGTACAATTGTCTTATTAGGGGGCGAGATTTTATTGGTATTCCCCAATCTCCAGCCATTTTTGATTGTGCACTCTGATCAGTAAAACATTTTTGAGCAGGAATTCCTAATATATTTGTATTTATGTATTTGTCCACTTGGAGCAGAGAATTGGCACAGTAGATACAGTGCCTGGTCTGGAGTCAAGAATACTTATCTTCCCGAGTTTAAATCTGGCCTCAGACACTCGCTAGCTGTATGACCCTAGGCAAGTCATTTACTCTATTTACCTATAAAAAGAGCTAGAGAAGGAAAAGCCACATTACTCTAGGATCTTTAGCAAGAGATTCTCAAATAATTGGGAACAACTGAAACAACTGAACAATAAAAAAGAACTTTGAGCTAGCAAAGACACCGAGACTATGAAGCTCCATCCTTGCTTGACCAAGAATCCACTTTCTGACACTTAATAGTTCTTTTCTTTGCAAAAAACCCTAAGATTATAGAATTTAGGGTTCAGCTGGGTGGCACAGTGGATAGAGCACCCAACCTGGACTCAGGAAGACCTGAATTCAAATCCAACCTCAGATACCTAATAATTACCTTGCTGTGTGACCTTGGGCAAGTCCCTTAACTCCATAACCTTGCAAAAAATAAACAAACAAAAAAAGATTATAGAATTTAGACCTGGAAGGGACTACAGTGATCAAAATGGTTATCTATTGATTTCATTTGATTAGTTATTAATAATATCAAAATTGTTATTTAATTGGTTCATACCCTATACAGTAAGGACTGTAACAGGAAGACCAATTTCCTTATCTGTGAAATGGGGATGACACCCATACTACCTTTCTGGAAGGGTTGTTGTAAATAAAAGGGTTCAAGTAAGCTTCAATGACTCTAAAACTTGTTTTGAAAGCCTTGCAACTTACCATGGAAACAATGTAAAGACTATCAGACTGCCTTCTGTGGGTGGTGGGGAGCAGAAAGCAAGGCTAGGGGAAAAATTGTAAAATTCAAAAATAAATAAAATCTTGCTAAATAAATAAATAAGGGGACAAAGAAAGTCTAGCAACTAAGTTGAAGTGTTTATACCTTTATGCTTAAAACAAACAAAAAATAATACTAGCATGCATAGTCTAAACTTTTACTAGAATTTGGGGACACATTATATTGAAATGTGAACTATTACAACTGTGATGATACTGGCAATGGATTTGAAGTCCCAGGGCTTAGATCAAATGTCAGATCTCCCACTTTGTGGCAGTATGACTTTGGTCAAGTCATTTGACCTTTCTGGGTCTCAGTTTCCTTATCTGTAAAATGAGAAGTTTGGACTAAGAGACCCCTGAAGTCTCTTCTAGCTTTGACTAGTTTTCTGCTTCAGCCTTATTTCATTTCTATACTCTCTTCAATGACCCCGCAGACAGTTCTGTAAAACAGAAGGCGATCTATAATTTTTGCTGAAGGCACCATGCTTTGTCTTGCTACTCCCCAATCTTCCTTCTACATCCAGACTGGTTACATTAAAAATAGGGTTCTTAGAGTCTGACAGTTTTTCCTAAGCTATTTTTAATGATGAAACCTGCTTTTCTATTTACTGAAACCTGATAACAGAGACTTGCCTTGATGGTCATCAATCACTTCAGAAATGAAGTAATTGGAGCACATTTCAAATTAGCAAGAATAACAGAGCATACGAGTGTAGTGATTTTTCTTTGCATAAATGATGTTTCTGGTATTGATCTTGAAGGAGAGCCAGGATTTAATGAAGAAATACACTGGGTCTGGGCAATGATACAAGGAACCAAAACACAAAATTTTATTTTAATGGTCCACACTGGAAACTGTCCAAGAGAGTTTGGTTACTAAAAGTACCAGAAGAAACACACTTTTGCAGTCTTACCTCTAACATCATCCAGCACCACATTATATGACATTATAATAAGACTCCTACAAACCTCCTTTCTACCTTTTTCCCTTGCTATTACCTCCATACCTCTCTCCTTAAAAGAAATCAGGAGACCACCAACATTTCCTGTCTGTGTAACCTTGTTTTTTGTTTTAATAATTTATAGAAGCCTTCTGGATTTTAAATGTCTTCAGTCACCAATTACCCCCAGAGAAATGTTGCCTTTTAACAAGAAAAAAATAGTTAAGCAAAATCCCATACACACACACATATACATATACATATACATATATATATATATATATATATATATATATATATATATATAATATTTAACACACATAGTCCATCACCTCTTTAGTGAAAAGAAGCTGGGTGGCACAATGGATAGAGCATTGCAATCAGAAAAACTTGAATTCAAATGTGATTTCAGACATTGTGTGATCCTGGGCAAGGCACCTGATTATCTCCCCTTTCCTACCCACAAAAAGAAGCAATATTGTCCTCTGGACTGGTCACTGCAATTCACCCAGATATATGTTAGGGTTATTTTTAATATATTATTGCAATTATTATTCATTTCTGCTTTTTAAATTTCTATGTACCAGTTTTATAATTTTGCCATGTTTTTCATCATTTGTATTTTACAACTCAATAATATTTCACTCTGTTCATGGCTCACAAATTGTTCAATCATTTCAAACTTTAAAATATAAGCCATTAAAGTTTAAAATGTCCCTAAGACATTTGGGACACTCTTCATAGAATTTGACCTATTACAAATGTGATGATTCTCACAGTTGAATTGCAGTGACGGGGTCTGGGTCCAAATACCAGGTTTGACACTCAGTGGCAAGTCACTTGACCTTTTTGAAACTCAGTTTCCTAATTTGTAAAATGAGAACTATGGAATCCCATGATGGGCATTCATTTTGTTTCCAGAGTTTTGTTATTTCCTCCCCCACCTTAAATTTGATATTTGAGGTCCTGGAAAATTAACAGCAACCAAAATTAATTAATCTTGTCTTTCATCTTTTTTTCAATTTCAATGAGATGAAACCTCAAAAATATTTTGATTTGAATTTTGCATATGATTAATTATTTAGCATATTTTATATGACTGTCTTTTCCCTTTCAAAAGAGATTTGTTCATATCTTTTGCCCAATTATCTGTCAAAGAAGTTCTTAATATTATATACACTATTATAATATATTATATATCAATATAAATATATCATAGAGTAAAATGAGTTGAGATGCATTTCCTTTGTTTTAAATTATGCTCCACCTCTAATTTATGATTAATTTATTTTATTGCACTTTAATATTTTTTCCTTTTCTAAGTTCATTAAAAGAAAAATAGGATTTACAAAATAAATATTTTCATTCCATTGCTTATGTGAACATCACAAAAATAAATTTCAGGTAAAGCTCATTCCCAAAGACACAATAATTATTTAAAAGATTTTTTTCATTGCCAAATAATAGAGATTGCAAAGAATATTATGTACATCACATTGTCAAATATAAACTCCCTTCCCCCAACCAAGTTCCATGCAATGGGGAAATATTTTCAAAAACAAAAAAAATACAACAGATAAAAATAGCATTAATACGTAGTTTTCTAAGCCAATGTGCCACAGGCAGAGATTCTCCTGGTCTAGTGACCCCCTATATGAGTTTGACACCATTGATGTACATGTGCAATTAATCTTTCTAAGTTTAATGCTTCTGATTCATCAGCACATTGACAACAAAATTTTATTTGTCAAAAATAGAAAAGTTTTATTAATATGCCAAGTATATTGTAGTTATTTATTTGTTGAGCTGAATTGAGTTAAACAAGCTGCCTCTCAATGTATAAAAATAATAGAAACTTACCCAATAAAATCAATATTTTTTTCTCTCTAAAATCGTCTGGCTTGTATTTCCGATGTCTGTTGATTTTTTTTCTTGTCTGCCTTAAACTGGCAGGTTTCCCCCCATTGTTAGAAGTGAACTGCCAGTCTGATTAATCGACTCTCTGGGAGCCAAGCTGGGAATACTTACAGCCTCACAACCTTGCGTTGTTGGTCAACTTGATCCTGACACTTGAAATTGTAAGGACCTGGAGAGAAATACATACCCAGTCTCCACTGTGGAAGTTGACTTTGAAATGTTGCCACTAGATTCCAAAGGGCTTTCCTGGTCAAGTGGTTTCCAACCTTTTGCAGTATTCCATTAAAAGAATTTCAGAGTCCTCATTAGTTTTTAATGGCAAAGTGTATGAAGTCACAAGCTTGCTAATCTGCTAGCAATGACCATGCATTTTTAGTATTTCCAACCTACTGTAGTTTTTTACTTAAATTTCCTTCTTGATTGCCTACAGGCCTCCCCTGCAATGCAAGTCCTTTCCCCATCCCCATTCCCCCTTTTCTCAAAACTAGCACATTCTCATTTGTCTAATACAGTGGATACTAGACTAGGAAAAGTTGCGAGTCATATGGTATGGTGACATGATGGGTTATCCTAAAACTGCTATTCATGCCTCTATGGTACTGCCAGCAGCTGGTGCAGAACATATGGTGACCCCTAGACTCTCAGGCCATCTGTCCCACCATTTTTTTTTCAGTCAAATTGGAACATAATACTAAAAGCTGTGCAAACTCTGACAGAGAAAGCAATGGATACAAGATTCAAACCCAGAGCCTCAGATTCTCTCTCTCTCTGTTCTGTCTTCATCTCTGCCTCTGCCTCTCTCTATGCACATATATACATATATGTATATGTAATACTTTATGTCATGTTATCTACATAGATATGTATGTGTGCATTGTATTCATGTGTCTATGTATCCACATACAAATGATTTAACTCTAGATATAGATAAAATTTTAAACTGTGACTTTCTTTGAATAATACTCAAATGTTTTGGGGTTTTTGGTACAAAGAAAAAAACCCTCCTCCCCTTAGCACAGGAGAGTAGCTGACATGTAATGAAGGTTTTGGGGATTTTTTTGTTGGCAAGGATGAATGGGGTATGCTTCTTTTATCTCACATGTAGAATAATTGCCTAGGACAAATACAGCACTTAATTTTTTCCTAAAACATCTGATTGCTGTTGATTATGAATGGAATGAAGACAGAGACCTGTCCTAGCAAGGATTAAAATAGTTTTGAGATTGTGTAATAGGATCATGATCTCTAAGTGTGCCACTACTTCTGGTCTTTCTCCACAAATCACATTCCCATTATCCTTAGTATCCTAGAAGCTAGTTGAAAACTTCTCTTGTCAAGATTCTAGCAGTAACCCTAAGGAATTCAGAGAGCTTTGAATACTGCTACTTATGAGGCCCCACAAGTGTGTTCCACATTGATTAACTAGTTGATATCAATTAATTGGTGTTTACTAAAGTGAATTATTGAGAAATATCATCTTTCCAACCTGAAGTATAGTCAAATCCCCATGGAAAGCTAACTCACAAGTCAAGATTTCATGTAGGAAATTCACACTTCCTGATTATTAGAATTCCTTTTCCCTCTTTGGGGAATCCTTACAGAGCTTTCCTCATATGTCTAAAGCTCCCTAAAGAATCAGGGACTTTGTAGAAGCTTGAAGCTCTCTTTTTTCCTACATGTCTAATTTGTCCTCTATCAACTCCCACTGGAATGCATTATTTGTTATTGGTCCCATCTTTCCAACAATATATTCAACATGGAGAGGGCTTGTTCCCATGCCCTGCCCTTCCAACCCCAGTCACCTTGATGCCCTCTGATACAGGTTGATGGGCTTGGCTGCTTTCTCAAAGTGTTTCTGAAACTTGAATTGCTATACATTTACTGAAATGCTCCTTTGGAATCATTTTCTTTGACTTACATAGGATGAAATGTGGGTGTAATTCTGTCAACCAAGTATATTTAGCAGTTTAGTATAAAATTTATAAATTTATTATATCTGACAATCTGATTTTACCAAATGTTCAAAGAGCTTCATTTGTCAATTTGATTAACTAGACCATTTATTCCTTTGGTTGATTCATTGTCTAGGAATTGTTCTCACATATTTTACATATTTTTTTTAGTTGTTTTTTTTTTTGCAAGGCAATGGGGTTAAGTGGCTTTCCCAAGGCCACACAGCCAGGTAATTATTGAGTGTCTGAGGCTGGATTTGAACTCAGGTACTCCTGACTCCAGGGCCGGTGCTCTATCCACTGCACCACCTAGCTGCCCCATATTTTACATATTTAATTTGATTAATTGTTCCAGCAAGTATATTAGACTGTTAAAGGTGTGGGGGTGTAGGTTATAGTTCTCTTCCAAAACATCTCAATGAACCCTGGAGTCAGGAGAACCTGAGTTCAAATCCAGTCTCAGTTACATAATAATTACCTAGCTATGTGGCCTTGGGCAAGTCACTTAACCTCACTGCCTTGTAAAAAAAAATTTTTAAAGCGATATATCCAAAACATCTCAATGGTTCAGTAAAATGGATGGATCAAACTTTTCCCACCTTAACTCAAGTTTTCACCAATACATTAGGTGTGGCAAAGCATCAGGAAGGGCAATAGGTTTAAACTCTTTAGAAAAAACACATCACTGTAGAAATAAATTATGACTAATGCTGAAGATTTTTTTTTCTTAATTTTATTCTGTATCCAGTCTTTTATTTTTTTCTTACTTCTTTCATCCATGTCTTTGTTTCCTTAGTTCTGGCATATATTAGTTACTTAATAAATGCTTGTTGATTGATTTATTAAATAAAAATATATATTGGAGGGAGGGGCTAGGTGGTGCAGTGGATAGAGCACCGGCCCTGGAGTCAGGAATACCTGAGTTCAAATGTTCAAATCCGACCTCAGACGTTTAATAATTACCTGGCTGTGTGGCCTTGGGCAAGCCACTTAACCCCATTGCCTTGCAAAAAACTTTTTAAAAATGTATATTGGAGAGAGAGAGAGAGAGAGAGAGAGAGAGAGAGAGAGAGAGAGAGAGAGAGAGAGAGGTGTATTGACTTGATTATTCAACCTGGAGTCAGGAAGAAAACAACAGTGGGAAAACCAACTGGAGAAAGCCAATTATATTTATAAAAGGTCTGCAATGGAGGCTACATAATTCTAATATCAATGAGGAATTAGTTTACAAGATAATTCAGAAGGAGAAAATATTAAATGCTTGGGAAAAGTCACCTTTTTTGTTTAAACACACACACAGATGGAGACAAAAAATATATATTGACAACTGCAGGGCCTTTTGCCTACTTTTGCATCTCTATGAAATTTTTAGAGAACTCTCATTATATTCATAAAATAAATCTTTAATGAAGGTATGAGAAGGGAAGTAGCAGGCTTTCAGAAATGCTATCTTTAGATTTCCTCTAATTGATTGAAAGATACAGGAAATACAAGATTCAATGTTCATTTCAATTGACTTAATGATCAAACTAATTGTTTCAGTAAAGCAAAAAGTGTTATGTTAAGAACTCTCCTCCAAAACACAAAATGGAGATCACTTTATTAAGGTCAATATGAATACTAATGTTCAACAAGGTATGAAACAGTGAGAACATAGGTGTATCCATGAGATCACAGGTCCATAGAATTTTAAATTAAATAGCAGAATTTTAGTACTGAAGTATATATATATATATATATATATATATATATATATATATATATGTATATATGAATCTATAAAGCATATGCATATATATTTACAAATATATATGTATATACAATCACTTATTTTTTATTTTGATATTTTTAATAGGAGGGAAAATAGACATTTTATAGGAAGAAATTATTTTAGAAAGGCATGAATTTCTATTTATTCAGCATATTACAATATATAACATTTGTCCAACACTGTTATTGACTTCATCATATCATACAAAAACCTTATTGGGTTATATTATATTATTCCTTCAAAAGAGGAAAGATTCCAATATATTTATATTAAAAATTACATCACATCAGGGAGACATTAAAATTCACAAAGTCCTTTGAATGGATAAAACTTAATATCAAAAATCATCCAACAAATTTATATTTTAAGAAATAGTTTTGCTGATCTTTCAGCAAATGATCCAACATGATGTTATTCTTCACTACTGAAAGCAATTCATCTTTGTCTAAATGTCACATAATTATATTTAATATTCCTCAAGAATGACATTTATTACATATAATAAAACCCACTTTTTCAATAAATTTGTGCATTCATTTACTAAAGTTTTACTTTCATTGGTCCAAATCACAATTCATTTATTTTTCTCATACTATGCTACTCTGGCCAAAAATTAACCCAACATTCTAGAAACTTTCTTCTAGGTTCCATTATATTTCAAGGGGACTAATAGCTTATTTAGTTTCATCCATTATCATTTATTCAATACTATGTGACTTGACCGCATTCTTTTATGATATACATTCAATGATATACATAATGCCATTTCTTCAGTCATTGGAAATATGTTACAGCTTGGCTGTGCTTACCACATACCTCTTCACTGCGCTTTGGATCATCTAAAATTTTTATTTAACAGGATTTCAACATTCTAACCCAAGGCCATCCAACCTTACTTTTAAAAGTTTTTATTGAAACAGTAGACAATATAATTTGATTTGCCATTTTGGTGAGAGCTCTACAGTAGCTCAGCTTCATTTACTAAAGAATGTAGTAAACTCACAGGTGAGCATACAACTTCAGGTCACATTTTGGACAGCCCTGATCTAAACCATGTAGTTTTACTGGAGGAATAAATGTGTTGAAAAGATGAGTTTTTGTACAAGGATCTTCTAAAAGTTTTCTTCATTGAGAGACATGATTCTTCCAGAGGTCAACATTATACTCCATTTAGGAAAAGCCAAATGAATACAAATTTTTGCATTTTGACCAAACTATGATATCATTTCAATAGTTACATTGATCAAAAGATACTCCCTGGGATAGTCTCACTTGTTCAACACAAAATTCCTACAGGATACATATGATCTATGTTACATTATAAAATAGAATGGATAATTGAATAATAGAATCTTAGAATGCAAAGGGATTTCAGTTGTGATATGGAAATTTCATGTGATGAGAAATTTACTACTTACTGACAAAGTATTTTGCATTTTTTGATGGTTGGGTTGTGATTGTGTGGGTTTCAATTTTATTGACTGGCAATTTATTTTCTTAGCACCTGTCTGAATTGAGCCAGAGACCTAACAATGGTGATCATATAGGGGGATAGGTGAGATTTTCATATGAGAAGATCAATTTCTTTGATAAAAGATTGCAGCTCCATGAGCAACATCCCTTTTGAGAGGAAGAAATGTATTTGTTTCAAAGATCAGAAAACACTCAAAGTGATAGGGGTAACAGTATTTTTGTTACTACTGTTGCTGCTCAGTCATTTTTCAGTTGTCCAACTCTTCATGATCTCATTTAAGGTTTTCTTGGCATATACACTGAGATGATTTGCCATTTCCTTCTCTTGTCTATTTTACAGATGAGGCAACTGAGGCAAATAGAGTTAAGTGATTTGTCCAGGGCCACATAACTAGTAAGTGTCTGACTTCAGATTTGAACTCATAAGGCTTTCTGAGTCCATACCTGACTCTCTATCCTCTGTGAAACCTAAATGTCGTTAAAGATGGAAGACGATCATGGTACAGAATGGGGACAGGACCAGGCCTTTTGATTTAGAACACAGAGCCTTTCCTTCTACATATTGATATTTCATCTAGCAGGGCTACCTTCCTGAAATGAAATGTCTAAGAATGAGAAGTTTGGGGTGAGATCAACAAAGGCAATAACATAAAGAGAGAATAAAGAGTTTAAATTGACTCAGAATTTTAATCTCAAAAAGATCAGAGAGGGGGAAGAAAGAAGGAACAAATAAATTCATAACCCATAAATGAGAAAATAAAATTCAAAATAGACCAGCAAGAAAGAGAAATAATGAATAGATGAACATCTGGAGGATTGCCATAACTGCAAAGATGTAGCAATAGGCTAGGAATTGTTATCACGAAGAAACTATTGGGAAATGAGTTGCTATAAGAAAGAATGATATTTTTGTTCATGATCTCGAAAAAAGTTACAGAGCTTTCGGTGCTTGTTCCTAGAATATTCCCATTACAACTCTATCACAGTGACCCAATAAACATACCTTCAATTGATTTGTTGACTCTATATTTTGCAATTCTACAATTGACTTTACCACCCTTCCCACTAATTTCTCTTTCAATTCATTACCACTTTCAATTTTTCCTTGCCATTTTAATCCAATTGTAGGAGTATAAATTGGCTTACCATGTATCCTTTCATTTGACTGTGAGAACCATTTGTGTTTCTACAAACTAATTCTCCTCACATGTGCACCAATAATAAAAAAGTATTAGTTAAATCAGAAAAAAATGCAGTCTACAAATTAATTTTTGAATCAAAGGAAAACTGCTTATAAAAGAGCATAGAGAAAGAAAAGAATTGATTGCCTGGGCCAAGATAAATAAAGGTCAAAAGAGAGAAACACAGAGAGAGAGAGAGAGAGAGAGAGAGAGAGAGAGAGAGAGAGAGAGAGAGAGAGAGAGAGAGAGAGAGGGAGAGAGAGAGAGAGAAACTAGTTTGGTAGGTAAATGTGAGGAAAGAGAATGAACAATATAGATAAATTTAAAGAAATTGGGAGAGCTCAAGCTCAGAGAAGTCAAGGGAAGAAAAAAGAACCTTTGGGAATAGACACATCAACCTAAAGTGAGAAAAACTAATAGTAGAAGCAATATATTAATGTAAAAGAGGAAGATAAAAATCACAAAATAGTATTAGAGGGAAATCATATTAATCATAAATTTAAATGTTAATGGATTAAGCAATATAATACAAGATAAGAAGGATAGGAAATGGGTATGAATGGATATGAAAACAAAATCAAACAATCAACTGTATTCAAAAAACATTAAAAAAGCAAACATACATAATGACAATGAGAGACTAGAAGAAGATTTATTATATATCAGACAGTTCCATAAATCAGAAGTTGTTATATTACTATTAGGCAAAGCAAAAATAAACAAGCATTCACTATATTGAAAGAAAAGATACCATGCTCTTAATAAATCATAGATGAAAAGTCAATGTAAACACCAAACACGCATACAGCAAATGACATAAAATAAAAATTCATAAAGAAAATCTTAACAGAATAAGACCCCTCCAAAATATTGTTAAAAATAAAATTGAGAAACAACATTCAAAACTTCCACTTTTGGCAAAGCAAAATAAATGTAACCTTTTTCAATCTGCTAACCTCTTGAATGTTTGAAGATAGAAATTATGCTCTTTTCAAGTTTATTTTCCATATCTTTCTGAAGGTTTTCTTCTCCACAAGATTAATGAAAAAAACTTTCAGTTAGTGAAAGGACCCTAATGACCATCCAGTTCAATTTATATCTGAAAAGGAATTCTTTCTACAACATACCCAACAAGTGATCATTAGTCTTTATTTGAAGATCTCTAACAAAGAACCTGTTGTCTTCTAAGGAAATCCTTTCCATACTGCTCTATTCATGTATTTATTATTCATTTATTCACGACTTGTTTCACCACTGGATTTTGATAATTCTGTGCAACTCTGTCTCTTTTAAATCCAACTCACTTGCTAGTCTATACATCACATGGTGATGTCATTAGTTCTACTGGAAAACAAAGAACAAACAGCAACAATTCATTAATTTATTCATTCATTTGTTTGTTTCTTTGTTCCTCCCTCCCTTCATTTGTTTGTTTGTTTGGCATTGGATCACCCTGACTCTACTAGCCTGGAAGCATGGTGGTCAACCATGGGTCTGATTTCAATGCTATTTGATATCTAATAATATTTACAACAACAACAACAACAGCAATTTTATCTGGAAGATTAAAGTTATGCTTTTCTGACCTGGGCATGTTTGCCTTTCCTTAGGCATTCTGGTGTCTCTAAGCTCCCAGGGTCTCCCCAGATTGATGTTGGACTTAGAATGGATAGTTGAAAGGTTTTATAATACTGCAGCTCAGAACTCTTAGGCTCAAATAATCCATCAACATGCCTGGCCCCTTTCCATAATCCTTAGATGACATGCAATAGTTTTTTCTTTTTCCCTAATTGGTCAGTCGATTGAATGCAATTTTATCAAGTTGTAGAAACACATTAAATACATTTTAAAATTTTTGACTGAAGACATATAAATGCTGTTCTTACACCAATCTTTGGGTTCCTTCAATTTTGAGTAATTGGGTACTTTAAATTTTGAATGATTAATACACCTCAGTAATAATGACAGACTATAGTTTGGCATGCCATGATTATACAAGTGAGTTTTGAGGAAGACCACATATGTCAACAAAATGGCCGGGCTGTCACGAACGCTGCCTGTCTCTGCCAGTTCCTCTAAATCACATTCTACTCCCGCTCATTTGTGGCACTTGCCCCATTATGCCAGAGCCTAGTCTTCCATTTGGCAATAGCAATTTCCATTCCAGTGGCTTTGCTCCCATTCCCCAAGGACTGGATAATGAAGCATTTTTGAGTAAACTACTCATTTTATTCCTACCGTTAAGTGCAATGTTAAAAAAGAAGATGCTGGTTTCCATCATGTTGTTCTACGTTTATTTACACACACACTGGTGGTTTTCTTAAATCTTTGGAAATTGAATGCTTGCAGGAGAAAAATGGATGAACAACATAATATAACACAGTCATGAATACAAGAAAGATCATGTGAATGTACTCATCTTTGGCTGTCCCAAAGTAACTAAATCCTTGATGTGACAGATCTTTCTCCTTGGAGATCATTGCATACTCCCATAGAATCCTCAGGCCCCTCATTTTGTCTTTGTATTTATCATTCAACTGATAGTTCTTTAAAACTATGAACCCTCGTGTACCATGCTCATTTACAGAAATGCTAAAAAGGGCAAGATGATACAACTGAGACTACATTACAATTCTATGAGAATACATTTCTTAGAATCATTCCAAATCTTCTCTCAGGTACTTACTAGATGGGTGTCCATAGGTAAGTCATTCAATTCCTTTTTATCTCAGTTTTCTCATTTGTAAAATAGTAATAATAACACCCACCTTTCAGGATTATTATGAAAATCAATTTAGATAATATATGTAAAACTGTTGGAAACCATACAATGCTCTATATGAATGATAGCTACTGTTGCTGCTGTTTTTATTTTTATTTTTCATATCTTCATCAAACAGCCATAATCAGGAGTGAGATAAGGAATATCATTTGAATCTTTAATTTCATGGAATTTCCAGATGAAGAAACTTTCATTACCAAAGGATGTGGATACCTCCTCTGAGAACTGTCAGAAGTATATGAATAGGTCAATTGACATGCCTAGGGTGAACCAGCCAGTTGGTGATGGGGGCAAAATTTTAATCCAGATCTTGACTCCATAAAATTCAGTTCTTTATTCACTGTGCCATGTTTGTACTGAGGGAAGGAATCAATGGCAACAGAAAAAAGTGACTGAGAGGCAGCAGCAAGGACCCAGGTGATATCATGATAGATAATTTTGATTTTATCTTAATTATCTTAATTTCAATATTACTTTTAGTGGACTTAATAGCCTGATAATAGTTTCAGTGAAGATGAATGATGGGAGGTAAGTCAGGTTAATGATAAATGACAGAAGAGCTTTGGAAGGTTCTTAGGGTTTAGAGAAAGGGGTGAGTCTGTGCACAAAGGTAAGTAATGTAGGGCCCCTTGAAGATAGCTCAAAATAACAAGGTCTAAGTCCTCTGGTTAGGGCCTTATTTGGAAGATTTGGAATAAGATTTGGAAACTGGACTAACTTACTGAAAAATTGAAAAAAATAGGAATGTTATGTCATTGGGATTCTTGTATTTCCTTTTTCAATGACTTTCTCCCTTCTCAAATATCTCCTGGCAAGAAATTGCTCTTCATCTATCACTGTGGGGATTAATAAATATGGGCATAAATGATTATAGTTGGCTTCAGGAGTGCTGAGAAAGCACTATCCTCTCCTTTCATTCTGCCCCATCTGCTCATTGTTGTCTGAAATTCCACCAGAGATTTATCAATGTTTATCATGCTACACATGATGTAAATCAATGCTTATCATTTTGTAAAATGCTCCTGGAAGTGATAAGATATGGTCTTTTGTCCTGTCTACTAAGGTGGAAATTGTATCTTTTCTAGAGAGAAGATACTGCTACATGGTTGATGTGATAGAAAAGAACAAATTTTCCTTCACCTGAGAGATGATTTGACCCAATGGATAGAGAGTTTGGTCTTGGAGTCAGAAAACAATTTCAAGTCTTGCTTCTGGCACATACTAGTAATTCTCAAAGAATCCTCTGAGGACGTCAAGGTTCCTCGCATGTTCCCTTAGATCTTTTAGGGAAGACTATAAGATGAAACCAAATTTCTTAATAATATTAAGGTTTTTAAATTTTCAAGAGAGGAAATAACAATACCCATAATCAGATTGTGCCAATAAATGTTTATTTTGGGGGATGGGGGGAAGACATGACATGCTTTAACTTTAATTATAAACATTTTCTCCATTGTTTTCTTAAGTCTCAATAATGAATAAAACAATGAACCAAGCCCTGATTTTCAATTTTGCAAATTTCTGAGGTGTCAGTGCTCATACTGAAAACTTAACAATGAGTTCTCATGAACTGGCTCCAGCATATGCTTGGATATAACCCTCAGAAACAGAAGTGCTTTGTGGAACTCTCAAAACATTTCAGGCATAAAGAGGTCCTGAGACCACAAAGTTTCTTCTAGGCAGCTCTCCAAAACAATAAGTTGCAGGGAAGTTGCTGACCTGCATTGTTAGAGGGTGTTCTGTCTCCTGAGGGTTCAACATTTAAATGAAATCACAGGTGCGGTCCTTATTCCAGTTCCTTGTGCTGTGTTAATGAAACATTTTCCTTAGAGTCCTGCTTCAATGAGCCAGCAAACTTATCATAATGGAACTGATTTGAATAGGCCTAACTTATGCTGATCAATCAGTGAAACAGCAAGAATTTAAGTGATTAATTCAGGTAATATATCAGGTGCTAGATACATGTAGAAAAATGAAATAATTCCTGCCCTCAAGGCACATATGTTCTATTATAGGAGATGATAGGTAATATATGTAAATAAGTATAGACCAGATAACTTTTAGAGAGGAAGAAATTACTAAAAACCTGAGGAATCAGCAGATAATTGATGTAGATGGTGTTGCTCAGGCAGAATTTTGAAAAAAGTAAAGGATCATAAGGGGTAAAGTTCAAGTGGTGCAAACAGAAACAGTCTGAACAGAATTGTGGAGAAAAGAGTCAGAATGCCATGTGTGAGACATAATCAGAAGGTCAATTTCAATGAATCACAGTGCCCCCAGAAGAATCATAATAATGTATGTAGATGTATCAAACACCTTGGGTCACATACATCGAACAACAATCCCTAATGCAATCTGAACCAGATTAGAATGTAATTGGATGTTGAACAATGGTTGTATTTGTTGATAATTTTGTTAGCAATTAAAAAATGTAATTGGTAATAATACATTTTAGAACTAAATCAAAATGTGACTCACAGGGATAATTACATATAAATTAATGGCCCCATGAGTTTGTCATTACTGGTGTATAATATATTAAATTAAGAAAGTTGGTCTGGCAGCAAGTTGTGAAAGATATCCAAAATTAAGCAGAGAAACTTATATTTGATCATAGGGAGCCAATGGAGTTTATTAACAACCTGGTTAACCCTGAACTTTATGGCAACCATTTGAGCATCAGTCTACATACAAGATGGACTGGGGAGATGACATAGGGAGAATAATTTGGGGCTATTCTAGAAGTTCAGGTGAGAGGAGATGATCTGAACTAGGTTAGTGGCCATGTGAGTGGAGAGGAGGTGACACATAGGAGATGTAGTGTGGATTAGAGGTAGCGTGTGACAAATGATCATAGATAGATAGATAGATAGATAGATAGATAGATAGATATAGATATAGAGAAATATATGTATATACATATGTTCAATAGTAACAATTCCTGAAAAAAGTGTCTGACAGACAAAGGGAAGTTTGGAAGGGAGATGGATTTTAGAAAGAAGATAAGCTTGGTTTTGGAACACTTTAGTTTGACATGTCTCTTGGTCATGTTTATTGGAATATTTTGGAATATTCGAGAGGCAATTGGAGGTATGCAACTGGGGCTCAGGGAAGAGACTAGGACTAGATATAAAGATCTGGAAATCATTGACACAAAGCTACTATTAAAACTAGCAATCCTGAGGCATGGGGAAATAAGGCAGACTAAGCTGTCAATCATTTCCTGAACCAGAGGACCTGCCTGGAAATATGTTCTCCATTTTCTAGAAATTTCTGAGCAACTAAACTAAACTTAGTTGAGTTGGTTTTACCTTTGAAAGTAATTCACTGGGGTGGCTAGGTAGCACAGTGGATAGAGCACCGGCCTTGGAGTCAAGAGTACCTGAGTTCAAATTTGACCTCAGACACTTAATAATTACCTAGCTGTGTGGCCTTGGTCAAGCCACTTAACCCCACTTGCCTTGCAAAAACCTAAAAAAAACAAATGAAAAAATGAAAGTAATTCACTCCTCCTCCTCCCTTTTGAGGCATGGTGTTCTTTTTAGAACTGATTAGGAAAAAAATACAATAGCTGTCCCCAGGAAAAGGAAAGTGACTTCCCTCTTTTCACTCCCAGTTTGGGGTGGGGGGGTGGATTTAGTAAAAACTTCTGCTTTTAAATTAGCAATACCTGGAGGAGAGGAGGATTTTCTTTCCTACCATTTCCTTTATTTGCCATTTCTCAGAAGGAAGCTCCCCATCTAGCAGTTGGAAAGTCGAATTGAAAGAGTTTGAAGCATGGTTGAGAAAGTGTTCTCTCCTCAGTATATTTGCCTCTGAGTTTATTTTTCCACTCAACACAGGCACAGGTATATAGAGAGTCACTCTAGGCAGGAATGTGCTTCAAGAGTAGGACCTCTGGCAGTAGAACCACTTATGAATTTGAAAGATAGGAGCTATACAATCAGAGAAAAATGATATTGAGTCTCTCCAGGGAGAACTTGGAGAGAACTACATACATTAAGAGGAGAAGGCAACTGAAGACTTGAAATATTCAAGTTATGAGTTGGATTGACCAAATATAACCCCCTTCATTTATCTCTCACTACCAGTGTACTGTGTCCCTCTTCCCACAAACACTACATTTGTGGGAAACTGTCTGGTGTCCTGATTTATAGGAAAATGTTTTCTGATAATTTTTTTCTTATTGGTCCATCTTACTAAATAAATTTGTTAAATTATTTATATTTATTGGCAGGCTTTTAGTAGGAATCACACTTTTGACAGTATATGAGCTATAGTTTGAGGAAGGAGTATCAATGGTGAGCTGAGAGCAACAGACACTCTTACACACTGGAATCAAATTCAAGTTAGGAAGGATAATTTGGAGAGGGTGCTAGATTATTTTTAGAATTGCAACACATTCAGAAAAGTATATTTTTCTAAAGTTATCTTCTGGAGTAGACTTTTTTTCCTAAAAATCTCCATTTTATGAATGAGGAAACTTAACCACGGGGAAATTAAAATGTCAGGTTTATACTGCTATTAAATTTCAAAATTGGGGTAGCTCAATGACCCAGTGGATAGTGCCCTGGTCCTGAAATCAGAATGATTTGAATTCAAATGTAGCCTTAGACAGAGCTTGACCCTGGACAAATCTCTTTATCACAATTGCTCCCTCTCCCCTCAAAAAAAGTCTTCAAACTCAGGACCCCTGACTCTCAATCTAAGTTCTCTCTCTCTCTTCTCTCTCTCTCTCTCTCTCTCTCTCTCTCTCTCTCTCTCTCTCTCTCTCTCTCTCTCTCCTCATTTATCTCTGAGGTTTCCTTCTATTATTTCTACTACTGGAATCAAAAGAACATAGATTTAGATGTGGAACCAAAACACACATTGTATAAATAGATGTTAGGCTCTAGGTTATGAAAAATCACAAAGATAAAAAATAATTGGTAGCTAGGCAGTATAGAGTTAAAGTTTGAGATAAATAAACCTGATTAACTGTAGGCAAAACAGCAACCTTCCTGTGTGGCCTTGCAAAAGTCACTTAACCCTAATTACTTTACTTCCAGGGTCATCTCTAATCTTTAATTCATATCTGGCTACTAAACCCAGATGGCTCCAGAGAAAAAAATGAGGCTGATGATTTAGCTTATCATCCTTTCACTCAAATCCAATTTACTTGCTTATTATGGGGCATCACTTCCCAGACGTCATCGTGGTCTTGGAGAGTGAAGGTACAACATCATCATGTGGATCCCATCACAGCTCTTTGCAAACCTAAAGTGCCATATAATAAAAGCTTATACTTTTAAATAGCAGATCCAATATTTGAATTCAGATCCTCTGATTTTAATTCAATAATTTTTTCCATAGCTATGGAGGAGGAGAGGGAAGGAAAGAAGTCAGAATAGGATTATGAATCAGCATAATTCCAGCATTGAGTTTACAGAAGAATGAATCGAATTCTCCTGAATTCTGATCTGGCATTCTTTCTAGTCTTTTTCCAGGAAAGGGTGTTCTTCATCGTACCATTCTTTCCTCCTTCATCTACACCCCAGCAGAATGTACTGAACACAGAATGAACCATAAAGAAATTAGTGGAAGAATGAGTCTTTCCCCCTACTTTTTTATCTGGCATTTATCTACATTATCTTACTTATTCTTATCTGTTTACATAGTGTTACCTTAAATAACTTTTGAGGGGGTGGGGGTTAAGGTGTTGTTTTTGTTTTTTTATCTATAAAGTTTCGTCCTATGCCTTGAAAATACTGGTAAGTGCTTAAAAAATCCTTGTATTGCATTGTATTAAGGTAGATTCACCTACTCCTTTCTCTGTTAAAAAAAAAATCCACGAGAAGCCCCTGGAGATGAATTTCTTGTGATCTCCTTTCTTCTTCAGTCCAGAGGAAGCAAGGGAAAATACCATGCAAGTAGAACCTCATCATTTTGAGGCGATCTGAGAGATTATTTGTCGCAACGCTCATAAGGGACACCAGAGGGCACTGTGTACCCATGGCTGAATCGAGGCTATCCAGAGGAGTTAATGTGGTAGAAAGGGTTGGCCTAATCCGTATTTTAAAATATATTTTTCCCTTAAAGGAGAAGAAAAACTAATCTGATTCCAAACCACGTGATTTTGACACATTTCTTAGCTATTCTGAATGGGACAATAGAGTAGTCCCTTATCTCGGAGGCTCGAATACTGTCCATTGGGTCTTCCCTGGACAACACACTGCACTAAGCTTTCTAGAACTCTCTTTTTATCTCTAACTCTGATTCTCTCTTTCAGTCTGTTTCCTCTCTTTGTATGTTTTTCTCTTTTCCTCTCTGTCTCTCCTCTAACTCAGTAGTCTCTCTCTCTCTCTCTCTCTCTCTCTCTCTCTCTCTCTCTCTCTCTCTCTCTCTCTCTCTCGATCTCTCCCCCCCTCCCTCCCCCCAACAAAGCAAAGCACGCTGAGATTGCTTCCATTGTGAGCGGTCAGGACGGAAGCCAAATCATTACTCCAAGTTGGTCAGTAACAGGAAAATCTCCCTCCAAAGGGTTTTCATTGTTATACTTGTTTGAAATAGCCAGCCTTGCCTCCCCACCCCTGGGGTTCCTCCCATCGGGCGAAGGCAAAACCCCACCTTTCAGAGCCCGGGCCCGGGGGCTGTGTCCTTTATTTCCAATCTGACAGTTAGAAAGCCTCAGCCACTGAGAGTCGGAGCCCCCAGCCTGCTGGTGGAGGTGGAGGTAAGCAGCACTCTGGACAGCGCTGGGCGGCCCCGGGTGACCTGGCAGGTGACATACACCTAGAGTCTCACTCTGCTAGGGATGCTGGACAGCAACTTCCCTGCCCCGGGCAGGGAGTGGGCAGGAAATAGTTAATGCCTATTTGCAGGCCCAGTTCCCAGATGAGCTTGGCTTAATCCCCCCCTCCTTCCCTCCCCCCCAGCCCCCCTCGTCTTCCTTTCTTTCTCCCCCTGAATTATTATCATTGGAGCATCCAAACGGTCCCCCCTTGTCCCAACCACCAAAGTTATTTCTCTGCAAAACTGCCGCCCCCCCACCCCTCGCCGGCAGGCCCTTTTTGTTGCTCCAACGCTTGCCAAGAGTTGACAAAAAAAAAAATCAGGCAGAAAGAAAAGAAATCACCCCCTCCGTCTCCCCTCCGCCTCCTGTGGCTCCCACCCCTCCCTACAGCTGCCTGGATGAGCGTGCGGGCCGTCCAATCGGCAGCCGGAGGCAGGAATGTGAGGCGGGGCTGAGGTTAGGCTGGCTCCAATGGGCCGGGGCCGGGGCGGGCCGGGGAGCTGGCCCGAAGCTAGAGCAGCTCGGAGAAGTGAGGAGCCGCGATCAATGAGGGGCGAGCTTGCAAAGTTTGTGCCGCTCTCCCTCCGCTCTCCCTGGCCCTTGCCCGCGGCCCTGGCTGTCAGGTTCGGTGTTGCCCGACCTTGGGGTGCATGCATCGCCAGCGGGCGAGTGCGCGCGTGTGCCTGGGGACGTGCGAGAGGCGGGGAGAGGGGGGCAGCCCCAGGGGTGCAGAGAGACCCCCCCCAGAAAGAGGTGGGAGCGCCCGCCGCCGAGCTGGTGCCTAGCCGAGCCGGAGCCGGCCCTCAGAGCCCGCAGAACCCAAAGCGCACCTAAGTGACCCCCGGAGGAAGCCCGGGGCCGAGCCAGGAGGCCCTCCCCGGGCATGGTGAGGGAAGGGCCCGGGGGGAGTCAGCCCCAGCCCCGGCCCCGGCCCGACTCCGCCCAGCTCGGGAGGAAAGAGAGACTTGCTCTCTCCCCGGACGGACCGGCCATGGGCGCACAGACGCCCCAGCCCCGGTGAAAGCATGTCGCTGGCTCCGGACCGCAGAGCCCCAAGAGAGGCGGCGGCGGCGTCGTGGGGGAGCCAGGCGAGCCGGACGCCCGCAGCTCGGAACCGGGCAGAGGAAGCCTAGAACGCCGCGCCTCCTGGGCCGGCAGCCCGGGACCTGCTCCGCGTCTGCTGTCCGCGGCTTTCCTCCGCCGCCCTCTCCTCTCCCGTGGAAGTCTGAAACTTGAAGCTCTGGAGAGGGCGGACTCCCAGCCTGTGAGTACAGACCTCCCCCCCTCCCCGGGTCCCGGCTCGGCCGGGGGACGCTAGACTGGACTAGGGGGGAAAGGGGCCGACGGGACCTCCTCCGGGGGCAGGAGGAACTCCCCCCCCCCACCCCGGCTGCCCCTCCGGTCCCCCTTCTCTTCAGCCGCAACATGCCCGGGACTGGCTCTCCGGACCCCGGGAGCTTTCTGCAGATGGGCCGGGCCAGGACCGGGTTCGCAGCGCCTTGAGACCCCTCTGCGGGCTCGGCTCCGAGCCGGTGGCTGGCCTCGGCGCTGTCTCTAGTGCTCGTCGCGGGGTGAGGGCCTCTGTGTCCTGCCGGTCGGCCGCCCCTCGGACCCCGCCATGCCCCTGCGCGCTCCCCGGGCTCGGGGCCCCCGGGGGGTCTCCCCCTGGCTGCTGGCCCCGCTGCTGCTGGGGTTGCTGTGGGCGCCGCCAGGCCGGGCGGCGGGCAGCGCGGCGACGGAGCAGCGCCAGGTTTTCCAGGTGCTGGAGGAGCAGCCCCCCGGCAGCCTGGTGGGCACCATCCAGACGCGGCCCGGCTTCACCTACCGGCTGAGCGAGAGCCACGCCTTGTTCAGCATCAACTCCAGCACGGGGGCCCTGCGCACCACGGCCGTCATCGACCGCGAGAGCCTGCCCAGCGACGTGGTCAACCTGGTGGTCCTGTCCAGCGCGCCCACCTACCCCACCGAGGTCCGGGTGCTGGTACGGGACCTCAACGACAACGCGCCCGTCTTCCCCGAGCCCTCGGTGGCGGTGACCTTCAAGGAGGACAGCGGCAGCGGGCGCCGGGTCATCCTGGACACGGCCACCGACGCGGACAGCGGCTCCAACGGGGTGGATCACCGCTCCTATCGGATCGTGGGCGGCAACGAGGCGGGCCGCTTCCGCCTGGACGTCACGCTCAACCCGAGCGGCGAGGGCGCCTTCCTGCACCTGGTGTCCCAGGGCGGCCTGGACCGCGAGGCCACGGCGCGCTACCGGCTGCTGGTGGAGGCGGAGGACAAGGGCGAGCCCAGGCGCCGGGGCTACCTGCGCGTCAACGTCACGGTCCAGGACGTCAACGACAACCCGCCCGTGTTCGGCAGCTCCCGCTACCGCGCGGGGGTGGCCGAGGACGCGGCCGTGGGCTCCAGCGTGCTGCGGGTGGCCGCGACCGATGCCGACGAGGGCGCCAACGCCGAGATCCGCTACCGGCTGCAGGAGGACGGGGGCCCCTTCCACCTGGACCCCGACAGCGGGCTGCTCACGGTGCGCGAGCCGCTGGACTACGAGGCCCGGCGCCAGTACTCGCTGACCCTGCAGGCCCACGACCGGGGCGTGCCGGCGCTCACGGGCCGGGCCGAGGCGCTCATCCAGCTGCTGGACGTGAACGACAACGACCCCGTGGTCAAGTTCCGCTACTTCCCGGCCACGTCGCGCTTCGCCTCGGTGGATGAGAACGCGCAGGTGGGCACTGTGGTGGCCCTGCTGACCGTCACCGACGCCGACTCCCCCGCGGCCAACGGCAACATCTCGGTGCAGATCCTGGGGGGCAACGAGCAGCGCCACTTCGAGGTGCAGCGGAGCAAGGTGCCCAACCTGAGCCTCATCAAGGTGGCCAGCGCCCTGGACCGAGAGCGCATCCCGTCCTACAACCTGACCGTCTCCGTGTCGGACAACCACGGGGCGCCCCCCGGGACCGTGGCCCGCTCCTCGGTGGCCAGCCTGGTGATCTTCGTGAACGACATCAACGACCACCCTCCCGTCTTCTCCCGGCTGGTCTATCGGGTGAACCTGAGCGAAGAGGCGCCCCCCGGCAGCTACGTGAGCGGGGTGTCTGCCACCGACGGCGACTCGGGGCTCAATGCCAACCTGCGCTACAGCATCGTTTCCGGCAACGAACTGGACTGGTTCCACATCAGTGAACACAGCGGGCTGGTGACCACTGCCGCCGCTGGGGGCCTGGACAGGGAGCGGGCTTCCCAGGTGGTCTTGAACATTAGCGCCAGGGACCAGGGGGTCCACCCCAAGGTATCCTACGCTCAGTTGATAGTGACTGTCCTGGACGTGAATGACGAAAAACCCGTGTTCAGCCGGGAAGCCGGCTACGAGGTGACTGTGGCTGAGAATGCCCCCGCGGGGACGGACCTGCTGGTCCTAGAGGCCTCGGATGGGGACCTGGGGGACAACGGGACTGTCCGATTCTCCTTCCAGGAGACTGAGACCGAGCAGAGGTCCTTCCGCCTGGATCCCGTGTCTGGCAGGCTGAGCACCATTTCCTCTTTAGATCGAGAAGAGCAAGCTTTCTACTCCCTGCTGGTCCTGGCAGTCGATCTCGGCTCTCCTCCCCAGTCTTCTGTGACCCGGGTCAATGTGAGTCTCTCGGACGTGAATGATAACAGTCCTGTGTTTTATCCAGTCCAATACTTTGCTCACATCCAGGAAAACGAGCCAGCTGGCAGCTATATCACCACTGTGTCTGCCAGTGACCCAGACTCAGGCCCCAACGGGACCGTGAAGTATAGCATATCAGCTGGAGATACATCTCGCTTCCAGATCCATAGCCACACTGGGGTGATTTCCACAAGGATGGCCTTGGACAGGGAGGAGAAGACAGCTTATCAGCTACAGGTTGTGGCTACAGATGGGGGGCACCTGCAGTCCCCCAACCAGGCCATTGTGACCATCACTGTGTTGGACACTCAAGACAATCCCCCTGTCTTTAGTCAGGGCACCTATAGCTTTGTGGTCTTTGAGAACGTGGCCTTGGGCTACCAGGTGGGCAGTGTTTCTGCATCCACCATGGATCTGAACACCAACATCACCTATGTGATTACCACTGGAGACCAGAAAGGGGTCTTTGCTATCCACCAGGTCACGGGGCACCTGACCACAGCCAGCATCATTGACCGGGAGGAGCAATCATTTTATCAGCTGAAAGTGGTAGCCAGTGGGGGTATGGTGACAGGAGAGACCACGGTGAACATCACAGTCAAAGACTTAAATGACAATGCCCCCCATTTTCTTCAAGCGGTGGAATGGGTCAATGTGGTTGAGAACTGGCAGGCGGGGCATAGCATATTTCAGGCCAAAGCCTTGGACCCTGATGAAGGGGTCAATGGCATGGTACTCTACAGCCTGAAACAAAATCCCAAGAACCTGTTCGCCATCGATGAAAGGAATGGCAACATCAGTTTGCTCCGACCTTTGGATGTGCACGCTGGTTCCTACCAGGTAGAGATCCTGGCCTCGGATAGGGGGGTCCCCCAGCTGTCCTCTAGCTTCATTTTAACCATCTCTGTCCATGATGTCAATGACAATCCTCCAGTGTTTGACCAGCTCTCTTATGAGGTGACCCTTTCTGAGGCACAACCTGTGAACTCCCTGTTCTTCAAGGTCCAAGCTTCTGACCAGGACTCAGGAGCCAATGGTGAAATTGCCTACAGCATTGCAGAGGGAAATACAGGAAATGCATTTGGGATTTTCCCCGATGGACAGTTGTATATCAAAAGTGAACTGGACAGAGAGCTCCAAGATAGGTATGTCTTACTGGTGGTCGCCTCTGACCGAGCTGTGGAACCTCTTAGTGCTACTGTGAATGTGACTGTTATTCTGGAAGATGTCAATGATAACAGGCCACTCTTCAATAGCACTAACTATGTATTTTACTTTGAAGAGGAGCAGAGAGGTGGCTCCTTTGTGGGGATGATCAATGCAATTGATAAAGACTTTGGGCCAAATGGGGAGGTGAGGTATTCATTTGAGACTATGCAGCCCGATTTTGAATTGAATGCCATCAATGGGGAAATCACCAGTACTCACCAGTTTGACAGGGAGTCCCTCATGAGGCAGAGAGGAGCTGCTGTGTTTAGCTTCACGGTGATAGCATCTGATCAGGGCCTCCCCAAACCTCTCAAGGATCAGGCAACAGTACAGGTATACATGAAGGATATCAATGATAATGCTCCAAAATTTTTAAAAGACTTTTACCAAGCCACCATATCAGAACTGGCTGCTAACCTGACCCAGGTTTTACGTGTATCTGCCTCTGATGTAGATGAAGGCAGTAATGGACTGATTCACTATTCTGTGGTCAAGGGAAATGAGGAGAAGATGTTTGAAATAGATGGTGCCACCGGCCAAGTGACACTGGCTGGCCAATTGGATCATGAAGCCACAGCTTCTTACTCCCTTCTAATCCAAGCAGTGGATTCTGGCACAGTCTCCCTCAATTCAACTTGCACCTTAAGCATTGATATTTTGGATGAGAATGACAACACACCTTCTTTTCCCAAGTCTATCCTGTTTGTGGATGTTCTGGAAAACATGAGGATTGGTGAGCTGGTAACCTCTGTTACAGCCACAGACTCAGACTCAGGGGACAACGCTGATATTCATTATAGCATCACTGGGACTAACAACCATGGCACCTTCAGCATCAGTCCAAATACGGGGGGTATTTTTCTTGCCAAAAAGCTGGATTTTGAAACACAGCCTTTGTACAAGTTGAACATCACAGCAAAAGATCATGGGAGACCCCCTCGATCATCTACAATGTCAGTGGTCATCCACGTTCGGGATTTCAATGACAATCCTCCTACCTTCCCTCCTGGAGACATTTTTAAATCTATCACTGAGAACCTTCCTATCGGCAGTTCTGTTCTTTCTGTCACTGCTCATGATCCTGATGCTGATATCAATGGGCAATTAACCTATGCCATCATTCAGCAGATGCCAAGAGGGAACCATTTTGGCATCGATGAAGTCAAAGGGACCATATATACCAATGCTGAAATTGATCGGGAATTTGCTAATCTCTTTGAATTAACTGTAAAAGCCAGTGATCAGGCCGTGCCCATAGAAACTCGGCGATTTGCTTTGAAAAATGTGACAATTTTGGTCACAGATCTCAATGACAATGTCCCCATGTTTATATCCCAAAATGCTCTAGCTGCAGACCCTTCAGTGGTGATTGGCTCCATCCTTACAACAATCATTGCTGCTGACCCAGATGAAGGGGCCAATGGAGAAGTGGAGTATGAGATAATCAATGGAGACACAGAGACTTTTATGGTGGATCGGTATAGTGGAGACCTAAGGGTGTCCTCGGCCCTGGTGCCTTCTCAACTGATTTACAGCCTCATTATTTCAGCCACAGACCTTGGGCCTGAGAGAAGGAAGTCAACCACTGAAATGACAATCATTCTTCAGGGACTTGATGGGCCTGTTTTCACTCAACCCAAATATATAACTATTTTAAAGGAAGGGGAGCCCATTGGTACCAATGTCATCTCCATTGAAGCAGCCAGTCCTAGAGGAGCTGAAGCTCCAGTGGAGTATTATATAGTTGCAGTGCGGTGTCAGGACAAAGCTGCCGGACGTCTCTTTACAATTGGACGCCACACAGGCATTATCCAGACTGCCGCTATACTGGATCGAGAGCAGGGAGCACACCTCTACATGGTGGATGTTTATGCCATTGAAAAATCAACTGTCTTCCCTAGAACCCAGAGAGCTGAGGTAATATTTCTGTTCATATGTTGGTTCTCTACATCTATCACTTGCTTATGTCTTTTTTTTCCTATAACCACATGCCTTAATTATACTTCCTTGGAGTTTCTAGAGAGCCCAGCAGACATGTACCAAAGCATGCATGCTTTGTGATTGGTTTTTACTGTTTTCTGAGTAGTAGTTGCTTGACAAGTTTTAATCTTGGTCAAACTGAGATCTTCAGCTAGGACTTGGTGGAGAATTTGTGGGGGGCGGGGGGCATGGTGTGTTGTTCTGTTCAGGTAAAGACTTGGACCAGATGATCTCAAAGCTTCTTTGGAATGGAAAGTTTGAGATTCTTAAAGAGAAACAATCCTGTCAAAGAAAACTTTCTTATTTATTTCACTTCTTTTCCTAACTTAAGTATCAAACTATATTTAAATTATTCTTAGAATACCAAATTTCTACCAATTGATTGGCAATTTCAGAAGGGTGTAAACATAGAGGCAAAGGGTCAATGAAAAATACAGATTCTAAAATCTTGAATTTTTCTATGACCTAAATATCCTAGGTTGTAAGCCAAGGTTCTTTCGAACTTGACAATGGTGCACTGAAAGAAATGGAAAAAGCTCTTGAGGACTTAATATTATTCACATCAAGTCAGAGCACTAATTTATGTTCAGCATTTGGAACATGAGACCATGATCTTTTCCCCAAAAGTGGTGTTTTGAAACTCCTGGATGCCTTCTCAGATTAATGTGTTTAAATGCATATGTATGTAGGGACAGCTGGGTGGTCCAGTGGATAGAGCCACCAACCTTGGAATCAGGAGGACCTGAATTCAAATCTGACCTCAGACATTTGACACTTACTAGGGTTTAGATCCTGGACAAGTCACTTAACCCTGATAGCATCACATTGAGAGCCATCTGCAGTTATCTGGAGGGTGGTAACTGAGCAAACATCCCCTTACTTAAATCCAATTCACCTTCATGACATAGCATCACCCCCTGTCATCATGGTTTATTTACTTCAAGAACAAAGGACAATCAACAACAACAATGCATTTAAACACATTAATTATATATAAACATTACACGTGTGTATAGATACATACCCATGAATATGCACACATGTGTATGTGAAACTTTTAAATAGGCATACACATGCATGTAAATATATCCATGTACAGACATGCACATTTCACAGAGAGTCCCCAGGTTAAGAACTCCTGGTACAAATGAATAAAGTCCACATTTTTGACTGGTGTATTCATTGTCAGTCAGAAAACTTCCCTTTTGAAACAGGGAAGGCTCTTACGGCTTACTGTCCATCAGCTGATGCAGTTTTATTGAGGGAAATGTCATTATGTAACATGGCAGTCCACTTGGGCAGGCAAGATTAGGATTCTACAGTTGTGTTACCAATAGAACTATAGTTGGTTGAGATGTTTCCAGAGATACCTTCATATGTTTTCACTGTCCTGAGAATCTTAGTCATCTTATTCTTTCTCATGGAAGAACATGGAATGTGATGTGGAATGTTTCATCAATGAACAAAAATAATATGTTTGCCTCTTGAAACACATCAGTATTGTGTCTATATTGTTCCATGTGATGGCAGCTAAGAAGTATTGTTTCATTATTTTTGGCCACAACCATAATATGTTTGATGTCCACTAGAAATGATTTAGTCCACTATCTTCCAAATGATCTCTCCTCATTGGTATTTTTATAATTAGAATTTGTGTGTTTTTAATTGAAGGTGATATAGGTCATCTAGAAAATACTCTTAACAAGAATTGTGTGTGTGTGTGTGTGTGTGTGTGTGTTGTGAGATTTGTGAAGTGGCTATTGTGACTAAGAGGTCACTTTTTATTGTATTTTGTAAAAACAATTATGCACGTACCATTATCTTAAATAGCAAAATGCAGAAAAGTCTAAACCAGACTCAAGCTGAAACTTTTTTTTCCTCGTTTGCTATTTTGGAAGTATTCTTTCCCCCAATTCTTCAGTGGAAGGTTCTGTCAACCAGCCAAAAACGTCTACTATCAGTGTGGTTTGTGATTCTTGGCAGAGGACCAGAGACCCCTGAGCTAATGATCCTGGGGCCCATGCTTGCATTGTTTTGTGGGTAGCCTTTTCATTTTTAAGTCTTCATTTTTTTTAACTTTCCTCCTCTCAAGGACTTCGCCCTGCCTGTAGTTTTAGCTGAGTGAGCCAGATCTATCTGTGGTACTCTGACATTGCTGCATACTCAAGGATTGTGAGAGCAAGGTTTTTTCCAGCCTCCTGGTTTAACTTTGGAAGCTAGTCTCCAGGCCAAGTTTCCTTCTCAGACTATGTCTTCTCTTATTTGGTTTCTAAGTCACCAGTTCTTGTCTTTTGTTTCTTAAGGATGCAAGGCTAAGTTAGAGAACTGCTCAGTTTAATGTGTTGTTGGCTGGAATGATGATTTCTTTTTACTTAAGACCTTTTTGCCCCACTTGGCTGGTTTCTCAGGATGGAAAACTTTGGACTAGTTTGTAAACAGAATTATTTTTACTATGTAAGAAATTAGGCCATCCATCCCAAACTGAAAATGGATTTGCTAAAATGTGTGAAACCACTTATAAGGTGCCTTTTTGCCACTGGGTAAGCCAAACATTAGAGAGCATGAGCACATTGTAGGGCAATTGGAATGGCATGACTATCGTTAAAAGATGAGTTTTTTATTGTAATATATATATATATATATATATATATATACATATATATATTCATTCTGAAAAATGTCTCATTACCACCTAATGACTCACACTGGTCAAATATTTGAAAAAAAAAAGACAATGGCACAGACGTTTTCTTAATGGTTGGGGTTAGAGACTTGTTCACCTGAAGGTTAAAGGTATCACATAGAGTTTGGAGGAGCTTTCAATGCTGTTCATTTGCATTTTGAGAATTGATTGGATTTAATAGAGTGATCTTATTCAGTTCTCTTAAAAATTGTAAGGGTTAAAATAACTTCTGTGAACCAAAGTGCTGAAATTGTAAACCAAGTTTAAGTTACTGAGCAGAAACCACTCCTAAAATCAAAAGCAAATGTGTTTCTGCCCCCAGAATATTGAAAGCAGTTGCTGGGAGCTAGAATTTCATATTATTATTGGTCGCATCTTCTGAGTATATACAGTAAAATCCTCTCTTTTTTTGTCAGCACAAACATAATTAATTTACTGTGATTCTTAAGGAATAAGTTATAAATTATCGCCAGTTGTCAAGATCTGGATTAAAAAAGTCTTCCTCATTTGCAATCTTTGCTCCTATGCTTTTGATAAAGTAGCCTTCAAGGGACTATGAGGCAACAGAGTCCTAAACAAGAACCCAGGCACATCACATTCCATGGCAAGCCAGTGAGCTCATTTCAGCTACATTCTTTCTCCTTCTACATACTTTGTCATTGGAAGCAGAAGACTGCATAAAGTCATGGGGTCCACCCATTCTATACTCTTACCCTGCCCTTCCCTTCTCTGTCCCTTCATTTCCTCCCATTCCTTCTCCATTTTTTCCACCTTCCTTTCCCCGTATCTTTTTACCCCTTCCTTGTTCCTCCTGTTCATTTTCTCATCCCTCTCCCTCCACTTCACTTCCTCATGTATTCTTCTCTTTCCTCTCCCCTTTGCATTTCCCCTCTCCTCTCTTGCTCTTTCCCTCCCCCTACTCTCCCCTCCTCTTCTCCATTCTCTTATCCTTCCTTTCTCCCTTTCCTCTCCCTCATCCTCCCCTTCCCTTCTTTCCCTTCTTCATCCTATCTCCCTGTTATTGTTTTCTTCCCCTCTCCCTACTTTCCCCTCCTCCATTCTCTTCTCTTTCTTCCTCCCTCCTTTTCTCTTTTCCCTCCTGATCTCCTCCTAGCTCTCCTCTGTTCTTCCCCTTCTTTTCTTTCCTCCACTCTTTCTCTTCCATCCCCTCATTCCAATTCTCCTTCCTTAATTCCCTTTCCTCCCATCCTGGTTAAGCTTCTACAAAGGCTTCTTCTCTAGTTGCAGAAACATCACATCTCAAACTTAATCCCTTTTTGCTCCAGGGGAGTGACATTAGACTACTTCTACAAAGTGAAAATTTTCACATTTTCCTTTTCCTTTCCAATTCTTCTCTTTTTAGTTTCAAACCAGGGGCAATGGACAATTTCTTTAGGATTAGAGAACTCCCCAGTACGAGCAACTTTGCTCCTGTTCATGTACCATTTGGCTAGTCTTCTGAGTTCAGCATTTGGGAGACACTTCATCATCCCCATCCACCCAATAGACTTACTTCCTTTACTTTATTAGGCATAGGCTGGTGGTTTAGCTGAGAAGGCAGCAACAGTTCTGCACTGTAGACCACAGTCATCTAAAATCTGACCCAATTTGCCTAAAACAGTCCAACCTCACATTAAACTTTACAATCAGAGGTAGACACAGAGGCTGCTTCTGGCTTTGGCAAAAGTTCATGGAATCAATATGGATCCCTAGAACTATGAGCATTATGGATCCAGGTCATATAATCATAAGAAAATTAGTTGTTAGAGCACAGGACAAGAGATGAAGAAACCCATGTTCACTGAAAGTTGGGGCTAAATAGCTAGTAGATATGATTAAAATATATGAACTGGACTCTGAGAAATGGGTTGAGGTAAGGGTACAATGTGGAAGAGTCAAAACTTGAAAGATGTACAGAAGCTTGAAGAAAAATGTCTGAAACTCAGTGGAATTTTCTGGGAATGAAACAGAGAGGTACCTTCTTTACCAAGAGGGTCAAGATCTGCCAACATCTGGGCAGCTGCAGGACAAGTATCCATTCTAGGGCATGGCTAGAGAGAAGAGAGGAAGATAGAACTTAACAAAGAATGAGCATCTTATTGTATCAGACAATGTTCTCTCAATATTTCTATGTAACAGGAAAATAAGAGCTGTCACTGATGTAGTGGTTAATATGTAGCATGCCTGGTACTGAGGGCTTTACAAATATTATCTCATTTAATCTTCAAACCAATGCTACAAGGTAGTTGCTATTACTATGCCCATTTTACAGAGGGGAAACTGGGACAAACAGAGGTTAAGTAACTTGCCTATAGTCACTTATCTACTAAGTATCTGAGATTAGATATGAACTCTGCTCTTCCTAACTTCTGACCTGGGGCTCTATCCACTGAATAAAAGTTTGAGCAGCTGGGGTCTAGGGGGCTCTTGACCCAGATAGCTGAGGCAAAGAAAGGTAATTGGATCTGGGTATTTTTAAACATACCATATATGTCAATCTATCATTTTAGGCTTTTTATTAAACATAAGTAAGGGGTCATTCTTCACTGCATCCAAAGGTTATAGGATCATAGATTTGAAGCTAGAAAGGTTAACTATTTTCACCACCTCATTTTACAGATGGGGAAATTGAGGTCCATTCAGGCTAAGTGACTTTCCCAAGGTCAGGTGATAAAAGCATTTTCTTATCATCACTGGAACCAAGTCTTGATTGTCTGAGTTGCTGAGAACTCCATAGCTGTAATCTTTTTCCTCTCTGTGTTTATGAATCCAAGACAGATAGACAGGCATAGTCAAGCATTCATACTATTGGGCCAGACTCTTCACTCTAAAAGTGGAAATGAAGATTTACAAAGAATTAGAATGGAACATTGAAGAATGGTTTTCTTAAAGAGTCCTAAACAGGGGGCAGCTAGGTGGTGCAGTGGATAGAGCACTGGCCCTGGAGTCAGGAGTACCTGAGTTCAAATCCAGCCTCAGACACTTAATAATTACCTATGTGGCCTTGGGCAAGCCACTTAACCCCATTGCCTAGCAAAAACTAAAAAAACAAAAGAGTCCTAAACATAGGGGTGGCCAGGTGGTGTAGTGGATAGAGCACTGGCCCTGGAGTCAGGAGTACCTGAGTTCAAATGCAGCCTTAGACATTTAATAATTACCTAGTCGTGTGGCTTTGGGCAAGTCACTTAACCCCATTGCCTTGAAAAAAAAAACAAACCTAAAAAAAAGAAGAATCCTAGACATGAAGAGTTGTTCTGACTTTGATTCTGTATTAGGATAGTTACTTTTTTTAGCTATCATGCTGATGAAAATTAAAAGGCAGACCATCCTGTACCAAGTTCTAGGGTCACAAAACTCTAGCTAGAGACAATCTAGCTTAACATCCCCACATTACAGAGGAGGGTGCTGAGGACCAGGTGGTTAAGAAATTCCCCAAGTTCATGTAGCTGGCAAGTGCCAGTAGTGTAATTTGAACTTGGTCTTTTGACTTCCCATGCCAGGCTTCATTCCACTGAACCACACTGCTCCCTTATATTTTCCTTTAGAATGTGTCCTGAGAGACACAGGTGAACTCAAACATGCAGACATATAGTTGCATTTATTTTCTGATTCTCTCAAACACACCCTTCGATGCCCAACTTTGAACTATTTCTGAATTCAATCTATTCTGGGACCAAATGGAAAGTAGAAGAAGAGAGGATTTATAGAATGTATAGAAAAGAAAACTTTTTGGTGAATAATCAAGATATGGCAGGGAAAATGCTTTTAAATGCATTTTAGAATAGGAAATCTTGTTGTATCTCATTCTTCCCCCCCTTCACTTTCAATATTAAATTGTTATAAAATTTCTTCATGTTATATAATAGAAAAAATGTTGGAATAAGAGCTCCAAGCCCTCAGATTGAATCCGCTCTCTGCTTCTTATTAATTATGTAGCTTTGGAAAAGATAGAAAAGTCTCAGCCTTCCTATTCTCTCTCTGCTTATTAGTTACATAGCTTTGGAAAAGATAGAAAAGTCTGAGCCTTCCTATGGATAAAATGGTGATAATCTTTGGCCAAGAAAGGCAATAGTGGAAAAAAGTAGTGGATGGACAGTTAACCTTGAACCCAAAAAGACCCTGTGTGACAATGGGTGGGGTTATTTATCCTCCCGAAAAGTCTGTAAAAGTATAATTTGCAGAGAAATAGCTCCCCTTCCTTGGTAGAAAGTTTCCACTTTGTTCCCTATAGCAGTGAAATATCCAGTCCTGTATCCTTGTCCCTGATATTTGTATTACCTACCTGGAGGGAATGTTCACACTGAGAGTACCTCACCCAACAAAATTACAAATCCTTAAAAGATCAGAATACTTTTCTAACAAGTTTGTCATAGAAGTCAAATGAGATAATGCATATAAAACACTTTGCAAACCTGAAATGTAGGCTAAACTCTTAATTTTTAACTTGAGTACTCATTCCATTTTAAGGAATAGACCACTGAGTAGAAGCCACCAATGAGTGATTGAGATGAATATCCCAAAGAAGTCATTTGGAGTGATAACTTTTAAAATAAGGCTGGGATCAGCGTGACATTCCATTGGAGAACATCACATCACTAAGATGTCATATTCTACATTAGATTGCTTTTCCCTTTGATTATAAGCTCCTTGAGGGCAGGCAGGGGCTGTCTTTTGCACCTTCTTCTAACCCTAGGACTTTAGACAGTGACTGATTGATTTACAAAGTAGGACTACAAATTTGGTACTACCGTATATGCATGGGAGGTATCTAGGTGATGACATGACTAAATCACCAGGCTTAGAGGTAGGATGACCATCTTCATGAGCTCAAATCTGGGCTCAGATGCTTGCCAGCTGCATGACCCTGGGCAAGTCACTTTACTCATTTTGCCTCAGTTTCCTCATCTGTAAAATGAGCTGGAGAAGGAAATGGCAAATCACTTCATTGTGTTTGCCAGGAAAACCCCAGGTGAGGTCACAAAGAGTCAGTCATGATTGAAACAACTGACCAACCAGTAGAGTAGAGAAAAGTATTATTTCAGTGTTAAGAGCTCCCCTTTTAGGGTTCCCTAGAAATTCAGACCATTCGTTGGGTCATAAATTTAGATCTGGAAGGAATCATGAGGTCACTCACTTCAATGCTTACACATAAAGGGCAAGGAAACTAGCATTCAGAGAAAGGAAGTGATTTACTCAAGGACACAGAGGTAAAAGGTATCAAAAGTAGAATTCAACCCTTTATCCCCTGATACAATAACCAACCTACCTTCAATGCCTCCAGTGTTGATTGACCAGCGATGATTTCGAATTTAGACCCTCTCCGTTGTGTTTGGATTAGACTTGGTGCCTAGTTCTTTGATTCAGTAATTTCATCACTTCAGATAAGTACTTAAATCCCAAGGATCCTTCATGTTTTGGTACTGAGAGCCTGGATCAGCTCCGTATGCCAAAGTCAAACAATTCTCTTCCTTCTGGGTCCCATGACAAACGCATTGATTTCCTCTGAATTTGGTGAAATGAACTAATTAGTCAAGGGAGGACTTTTCTGGAATAATATGACAGTAGCTGCCTGTTTTGATTGGCCAGGAGCCTTCCCTTGAAACAGAATCTGTTGTAATCTTAGAGCTAGTGATAGATGGGGATGATTTCCCTCCAGGGTCATTATACACTTCTCAGTGTTTACTTTATATATTTTTATGCAAAGTTGAAACTTATGGGATGGTTATCTCACCCTGGTATTTGATCTCAGGGAGCACAGTGTGTGATAAGTTAAAAATTCTTTGCCTTATTTCTTATTTTCCCTAGGTTTTTTTTTTTTTGAGGTGAGGGAGAAGAAGGGAAAGGATCAGGAGAGTAACTCTCAGAGGAGTTATCCATCAGGGCATCACTGCCACTCTTCATGATTGTTTTAAATGGCAATACATTTTAAAAATGCTGTACTTCCTAGTCAAAGACATTGGTCTCAGTGAATTCATTTTTATCCCCATCAGTGAAATCAGAAAGAGTGAGTATAGTATGTGGATAAAGGGTTAGCCTTGGAGCCAGGAAGCACTGAAATCAAAATTTACCTTTGAAATGTATTGCTTGTTGATCTTGGTCAAGTCACCTAATTTCTTCTTGTCCACTGGCAATTCTTGAAGAGAATAATTTACCAACAATGTCATTATATGTCCTCAGAGAACCTGACTGAAGAAAGGTGTAAAAATTAGAAAGAAAAAAAAAGATAAAGAGAGATAAAGAAAAGGGAAAGGGAAGGAAGGAAAGATAATGAAAAGGAAAAGCAAAAAGAGATTAGAAGGAAGAAAATAATCAACATGCATTTTTAAGTGTCTATTATGTGCCAGACAACATGGGGGATGGGGTATAAGAGTAATGAATGGCATAATCTTTATTTGAAAGGCTTTTCAGCATTCTCATCCATGAAAGTTCATTTACTGTAGATTCCTGCATAGAGCAGGGATCTTGTAAATGTTTGAATGGACAATAGTATGAACAAAGTGTTGGAAAAATTATCAGATAATTATTTTATTTCTTAAATCACATTATGGGCAATAACCCTGAAATGTGATGTGATGTGAAGTGAACTACAAAATACCAGGAGGGAGCAATAACTTCTGGGTGTCAGTAGTCTCCGGAAGAGGAAGTAGTTAAGGGAATATAACAGAAGTTATGGGCTTTCGTTAGTGGAACAGCTCATATAGGGAACCTGGAATGTGGCTTCAATAATGAGCTCCTGAAAATAATGCCTCTGAAACCTGTGCTACAAACCAGATGGGCAAATTCAGAGGAACTGAGAACCATTCATACACTGTTAGAGCTAAAGACATTTCAGAGATCAACTCTTGTTGAACAGATGGAGAAACTGAACCTTTGAGAGGGGAAGTGAACTTGCCAAAGATCACGTAACTTATTTGTTGTATTAAAAATAACAATATGAGGCATTAGTACTATTATTACTATAATAATAATAAACATATTTATGTAGCACTTTGCTAATCTCATTAGATCCTCATAACAACTCTGAGGCAAGTGCTATAATTATACCCATTTTACAGATGAAAAACCTATGCTAAAGAAGTTAAATTTTTTATTAAAAATTTTATTTGAGTTTTACAATTTTTCCCCAATCTTACTTCCCTCCCGCCTCACCCCCCACAGAAAGCAATCTGTCAGTCTTTACTTTGTTTCCATGTTGTACATTGATCCAAATTGAATGTGATGAGAGAGAAATCATATCCTTAAGGAAGAAACAAAAAGCATAAGAGACAACAAGAACAGACAATAAGATATCTGTTATTTTTTTCTAAATTAAAGGGAATAGTCCTTGAACTTTGTTCAAAAGAAGAGTTAATTTTCTATGGGTCATGCCTCCAGATTTCAAGTCCTTCATTCTATGTATTTTTGAAAACTGCCAAGCTGCCTCTTTCTCATTGCCTGAAGGACTCTGCCCAAGAATGCGTAAGAGGACAGAATTTTGAGAAGGAAAGAATCATGATCAGCTACTTTGGAGTTTCTTAGAGATGGGTGACCTCATAAGAGCACCAGACAATCAGATTATCATTTGAGAACTTTGTTCTCATGTCTCAGCTTTTGAGGGAGAAGAGCTTTTTTTTAATACAACAAGAAGACATTAGAAATCTTCTGGCTCATTCTTGTATAATAAATACTATAAATCCAAACACATTCAAAACGTCCAATTTGTGAATTTACTTTGACCTAATGTTTCTCTAGGAATTAGAAGGGACTTTTTTGGTGGGACAAAAATGTGAGAGATAAGAGACCCTAATTTTTGCTTGGGATCTGTTGGGTTTGAATCCCATTTCTGATACTCACAGACTAGGGGACTATGGACAGGTCATGGACTCTCTGATTTTTTCAGTTTCTTTATCAGGGCTAAGATCTCTAATACTGACCTCCTAGCATTGTTGTACATCAGTTATGATTAAGATCATAAAGCACTGGGTAAATCAACTAACTTTTAGCTATTAAGATGTAATTATTTTCATTGATTTAAATAGAACCAGGAGCTTTTCCCTGTTCTTAATGTTTCTGTATAATTCAATATTCATATATTTGTATAATATATGATTCAAATGTGCATACTAATCAGTAAATTGCTCTTGACTTTTTAAAATTAATGCACAGTAGTTTCCATATATCCATCCATCCATCCATCTACCTACCTATGTACTCATCTATGTCTGTCTTCCTGTTTATTTTTTTCTAACTGTATATAGAATATAGAAGTTAATAATAACTTCTTAGACTTAAGATAGGAAGCAATTCTCTGTTCAAATCCATGTCTACCACTTAGCTGTGCCAATTCAGACAAGCCACTTAATGTTTCCAATCAGTTTCCTCATCTGTAAAACAAGGACAATAAGATCTGTTATAAATGCTTCATAGCATTGTTGTGAAGCTCAAATGGGTTAATTGAAGTCAAGTGCTCTGTGATTTCTAAAGTGCTGAAGAAATCAGTATTTTATGGATGCGTACATCATTCTGTGGTTCAATATGTGGTTCAACATTTTGTCGAGGAACATCAATTCTTAGATATTCCTCATTAGGATGATTCATCTGAAGTATCAAATATCTTTATCTGGAAAGGGCTTCAGAGGTGATCTGAGGTCTCACTTCTCTTTTAACAAGAGAGGAAACTGAGTCAAATGTACAAAAGCTTGCCCAAGGTCGCAGAGGTAGTTAGATGTGGAACTGGGATATGAACTTTGGTCCTAATGATATGATACTAATTTAAGAGTATTTTCACTCTGTTATATATTGATTTCAAAACATATTGTGAAATTGTTATTTTTTCTATGCTGTGGCTTTAATATCTTCCCATACCTTCACCACCAAACACACATTGTCTTATATTATCTAACATTCTTTATTTGTGAGCAAAACCAGAGTCTGGAATAACATATGCTTTATTTCTTGAGAATCTCTTACCTAAAAGCTTCTACACATGAAAGTCATTTTAAATAAGGTTAAAGTCACTCGAAAAAAGTTTTATTTAAAAATAGTTTATTATAGTCCATCCCATCATCTCCTCCTCCCACAAACCAAAATGGCAGCTGTATCTGAAACTAAATCAGGTGCCAAATCTATGTATGTAACCCCTTCCCCTCACATGTATGAAGGTGGAAAACCTCCTTCCCCCATTTCCATGTGCTATTTAGAGATCTTCCAGGGCATTAGCATTTTAATTCTGAACTCCTCCCCTTTCTGTGTCTCCCCACAAGTATTTCAGAAAGGTTACCTTAATTGAAAAATGAGCAGATCTCCTGCAAATGGAGGTTAGAAAGCATCAGAAGGTATGGAATATCATACCAATGGAATATAGCACCCCTTTTCTCACTGTTCAGCTTTCTGAGAACTACTTGGGTATTATTTAATTTGTACCTTATTTATAGGGTTAACATCACACATTTTGCTATTATGAAAAAGTCTTTATTTTGGAAAAGACTTTCTTCACTCCCTGTTGAAGAGCTTTTTAAAAAAGTTGAATATGTGGCTATTATTTTTAGTATGAATATATTATAAACAGGACTATAATATTATGCAGGACAAACATTACTACAGGGGTTTTCATTATGAATATATTAATATGTTATCAACAGAAAGACAGAACCGCACAGGATAAATATGACCATAGGGGCTTTTGTGAGTATTTTATCTTCACACATAAAGGGAAAATTCTCAGATGTGGGGAGAATATGTTGTTGTATGTTAATTGTCTCAGTCCAGGGTCTTAAGAGATCTGTACTTTGTAGGGAAAGTTGAAGCAATTACTGTCTTGTGAGATTTGAAAAGAATAGAAAAGAAAAAAGAAAAAAGAAAACAAGGAAATGTTTTAGATATTTTTGTCTTTGTTCAGTCATTTTTTCAATCATGTCTGATTCTTTGTGACCTGTTGAGGGTTTTCTTGGCAGAGATTCTGGGGTGGTTCACCATTTCCTTCTCCAGTTCATTGTTCAAATGAAAAAATTGAGCTAAGCAGTGTTATGTGACTTGTCCAGAGTAGCACAGTTAGTAAGTGTCTGAGGCCAGATTTGAACTAAAAAAAAAAAAAATGAATTTTCCTGACACCAGGCCTGGCATTCTATCCATTGTGCCACTTGGCTGCCTCTGCTATTATCATTAGAAAGGAGAAAAGGCATATCTTCATTTGTTCTTCAGGAAATAATCTTCAAGAGAAGGGTTTAGTCCTCAGTTAGTTTTAAAATTACCAAAGATATATATTACAGATTCAGGGCGTCATTATGGTATGGTGGAAAGAGAATTTGTCTATGGACTAGTCACAGGTACTGTTTAGGACTATAATTTATGGATGAGTAACTGACCCTTATCAATGTAGGGAATTAGAGTTTCCATATTGAAAGTTCCTTAGACCAATAAAATAGCAGGCTGACAAAAGAGAAAAAAGAAGAGAACCTCAGACTAGGAGGGGACCTTAGAGACTTTAAAAAAAAATCTGAAGTACAAACATCTATATCATACAGCTTTCATTAAATATATATATATATATATATATATATATACATATATATAATAAATTCAACACAGTTTCAAAGTGGTCTTTTGTTATCAAAGTTGTGTCCTTTTTGTCTGTTAATGAATCTCATTTTTTCCTCTGTTTTAAATGACAGCTTGTCTTTATTTCTTCCTTTTTTAAAGCCTCAACTACTAATCCTCTTCTCATATCTTCCTACTTCTTAAAAAAGTGACAAATAAGCATAGATCCACATTAGTTAATGTTTGGAAGCATAGGAGTCATACCAAGTCCCTTGCTTCTCTGATAGACAGTGATTGAACATTTAATCACGGATCCTCTAGAGTCCAGGTTAGTCATTTCTTTCATTTTTTGACAATGATATAGTCCTAGTATGAATTATTCTTCTGGCATTGCTTCCTTCATTTTGCATCTACTGTTCACTTCATTCTACATCACTGCATACAAGTCTTTTGTCTCTTTCATAATTTTTTTATGGTACAATAATATTCCATTACATTCACATAATATAATTTATTCTGCCATTCCTCAATTGGTGGGCCCCCTCATTAGTTTGAGAGACTGCCTAATGACAACATTACTGAAAAGAATCTTTGCCAATAGATTATGCAGCTTTTGTTTGAATACTTTCAGTGATAAGAAATTCATCACCTTTTAAGACAGTCTGTCCCATTGTTGTATAACACATACTGTTAAGATGTTTTTTCCCCTATCCATGAGAACAGTTATTGACCTATCCTTCAGTTTAGGAAGATCTGAGTTCAAATCTGACCTCAGACATATACTAACTGTGTGACCCTGTGAAAGCCCTATTTGTCTCAGTTTCCTCATCTGTAAAAATTAACAAACCGCTCTAATATCTCTGTCAAGAAAACTCCACAAGGGGGCATGTCTGAAATGACTCAAAAACCAATAAGCTCACTCTCCAGTTAACTTAAGCATGGCAGATGCATCAATGTTCTTTGATTAATAAGATGAGTTACTTTAAAGTCACAGGGAAAAGGTGGTCATTTGGATGTCCTCCATTGCTAACAGAACTGAGTCCCATATTCAGCACTGCACTTATTTAGCAACTCCTAAACTCAGAATACTCTACTGGGCGCTGGGGGTACAAATTGTAGCTTTGGCATGGTCTCTGGTCTCAAGGAGGGTGGTCTCATTCCAGTCTAATAGAAAGCAAAAACACAAGCACAATTAATTGTAATAGTCTCTATCCAATAAGCATGTTGGTTGTAAAATAATGTGCTATGTGAAATTAGAGAAGGAAGATTGTTAGAGACCAAGTGGATCAGGAAACGTTTTGTGGAGAACTTGCTCCTTGGGCTTCAGTTTTAGGTTTTAAAAGCTTAGGTTTAATGGATGGGGGGGAATTTTTAATGGGTGAAGAGAAATTGGGAGGACAACTTTGGAACCAGGAAAGAAAAGGGGAAAGAAAAAAGGAAAAGAAAAAAAAGGAGATTGAGAGCAGATCCTTTATTTAGCATCATTTTACCCTCTTAAAGATTTGAAGTCTTCAGTTTTTAATCATCATGCTTCCAGTCATCTCAACTTCTAATTCATGACAACTATAAATTTTGAAAAATCCATTTGAATAGTTCCCCAAATATTATTAGAAGGAATAGGGGTTGAATTTATGATTCAATTGCCATAAGGAAGTTCTCAACAAGGAAACTCCTTTTACTAATTTTATGCACCTTATAGTCTTTGATAGATATCTAGAACAGAGAGAAGTTATTTTTCAAGGGTCGCACAGCCAGTGTAGGACAGAGAATTGAAAATTCAATCATCTCTAGCCTGGCATTCACTGAATATGGCTATAATACATTTTATATTATATCTCATATACATAGACATATATATATATGTGTGTATATATATATATATATATACCCAAGATACATATCATATAAGAGAGATGTGCATATTGTAAACATATAATTTATTGTTAATTGTTTACTTTTACTTTTGGATTTTAAATCAAATTTCCTTAGGGAGAAAATAAAAAGGGCAGATCCATGCAATGACAAGTTGCTAGGAAATTAATTTATCACTCTGAAAGGTCATTTTGTAGGTGCTTATCCTGGTTCAGCTGTCGCTTCCCTGTCTTCCTCCCTGGTAGCTATTGGGTAGTGTTTTAATTGCCACAAATCAGTTAGCTGAAGATTATATTTTAAAGACACTCCATTAATTTGTCTCTTTAGAAGGCTAAAATATCCATTCATTCAGATGTCCAAATGAGAAGAAACAGCCTGTGATTTTACTATCCCATCACATTTTATGGCTTGGAAATACAGCATGAGGGGGAAAGATGAATTTATCCTACCAAGGTCATAATTAATTAAACATAAGCGATGATGCCTTATTATTTCAGGTCTAAGCAATGACAGATTTAGAATGCCCCTTGACCTCTGAATTGCTGGAAAACTAAGGAAGTAGGAGTGCAAATTTTCTTTGCTGGGGCAAGCCTGTATCAGAGAGGAGGGACTGTAGTTAGCTTGCCAAAAAACTTGGGTCAAACTCAACCCAGATGGCTGAGTCTGATAAAGGTGTCTATTATTGTTTATTATTCTCAGCACTTTTGTTCAGTCATTGTGTTTATATTTGTATGAAGAATCTCTGCTGCCTAGAAAAGGAGAGACTTAGCACTCCAAGAAGGTCGTTCTTTTTTTGTTTTTAAGAAGCATTTTATTTTTTTAACTTATTACTTTTTAAACCAATTTTTAAGAATATAAGAGCATAAGAACAGAGTAAAAATCCAGTTCATATTGTATCATAGATTTACTATAAAGAGACCTTTGAGTTAATTTAGTTCAATATGTTCCATAAATAGATGAGAAAGGGGCAGCTAGGTGGCTCAGTGGATAGAGCACTGGCCCTGGAGTCAGGAGGACCTGAATTCAAATCTAGCCTCAGACACAATAATTACCTAGCTGTGTGGCCTTGGGCAAGTCATTTAACCCCATTGCCTTGCAAAAACAATAGAATAAACAAAAATACAAACAGATGAGGGAACTGGAGCCAGAGCTATACCTAATCATTTCAGCACAAAACTCTCCATGGCAAGCAGTTCTGTTCAAGACTTTTTTAAAGTGCATCAAGAAGATGCACAGTAATATTGGTCCCTTATTGACAGAGACCACTGAGATACTGAGAAGCTATTAGGCTGAAACCTTCCCTTTGAAAAATTCTGATTTTAACTAAAGATGCTTGCTAACCAGATGCTAAGTTCAGCTATTAAAGGAATGCAGGTGTTCTTAGGGCTTCTTCAAAGTAAATTTTCGCTGGAGACAAAGGCAGGACTCTGATCACATACAGCCATGAGTAGACCCCAGATGGGTGATGTATGACAGTTTTCGTGGTCCCTCCAATAGACACAAAGCCGAATCACTCTCTGGATTCTAGCCAACCTGGTGTTCTTGTTGTCCTTGCATGCAATATCTCATCTTCTATTTCCATGATTTTGTACTAGCTGTCCTCTATACTTGAAATCATCATAATAATACTATTAGTATCTAAAATATATATATACATATATATATAGTACTTTGATATTTGCAATGTGATATGAAAATTTTATCTTATTTGGTCTTCCCAATAACCATGGGACATCACTGCTATCATTGTCCTCATAATAAGGAACCAAAAACAGACAAAAGTTAAGTGACTAACCCAAATGCAGATTGTAGAAATAGTATTATTCCCATTTAATTGAATTAAAAATTGAGGCTCAGAGGTTAAGAGCACGTCCAAATTCATATAGATAGTACAACATAAAAACCGGGTCTGAGGAAGCCAAGCACATTATTCTCTCCCTATGCCCCACCATCTTATTAATTACTCTGAAAGTACAATTTTAAATTTTCTTCTTTTCAGGTCTTAAATAATGAAGCTCCCCCAATTTTCCTCCAATTTCCCTCCAATTTTCTGACTTCTTAATTACACTTAACTTTTTAAAAAATGTACATTATTTCATTTTGATTTTTTAATGACTTGCCAAAGGGTATATTATGTAATACAGAAAGGATTTAAACCCACTTCCAAGATTAAATAATTTCTATTTAAATGAAGTGAGTCTGAAATATGAAAGAAATCATTGGATTCCCCTTTTATCTATTTTCACATCTTATATCAAAGATTTTGTTTTAAAATGTACATAATTTTAAATAAATTTTAGTTTTTTAGCAGAATTCTATTTTATTCTTAATCTGTTTGTTTATTTTTAATAGTTGAATTTAAAAAAAATTAAAAGTATCATATGAATGCCAAGCATTTAGTGAGCAGATTTAAAAATTTTTCTTTTGTGTTAAGAGAAGGGCAGCAAATATATATGTAACAGGTTTCTAGTACAGAGAAATACTAGAAGTTTAAGAGTTAGTTACAAAGAGAAATATCTTGTCTTGGCTGTTTTGTTCCTTTGAGCAAACAGGGTAGTTTCTTTATTTCTAAAAGCCCTGGGGATCTGGGTCAAGGAGTTGAGGATCCTAGAAAGGAGAGCATTCTTTTTGCACACATGCATTCCATCCCTATTCACCCTATTAATCAACAGCAGCAGCATCAAACATCTATTAAAATGTTTGGATTTTAAGTAATGCTGTCCACCAGACCTCCTTGTTGAAGAATGAGTCAGTTTTCTTTGGGTTGCCCACTTCTTGGGTGGTCCAGAAGGCTATGATCATAGAAAAATAAACAACAGCCCCTGGGCACATCAACAGCTACTGTTTTGGGAATAGTTGCAGGAGATTTTCTGTTGATTCGGAACAGTACTGAGCTTTGAAAGGTTGTTTTCTAGGGCACAAGGGCATTATTGAGGATGGACAGAAAACATTGTCCCCTGCCCCCTATTTAGTAATCTGAGCTTTCAGTTCTTAGTATCATGTGGGCTCAGCATTTAAACATGTCTAATCAGTTGATGAAGGGCAAAATTAGCCAGAAAAGAAAAACTTAGCATAGGAAGACAGAGAAATTGATGTGGTTTGTAAAATACCCTAGTGTAATTTAATTAAAGCTACTGACAAGGCTATTGTTTTTAAAAACAACTCAATGCTAGATAAATATTATCAAATTTGAAGACATCAAATAGCTATGGGTATCAAACTTTGAAGACATTCTATTGCTTGCAATTAAATAACTTGAGTGGACTACCTAATTAATAGACAATCAATAAGAAACAATATCAATTTTTCATGAAAGAGACTTCATTTTACATTTAATAGTCTTCAAGAAGGCCATTAAGCTCTAGAAATACTATGTGTAACCATTAAATGTTAGCATTTTTAAAGAAGAAAGATTGGGAGAAGTCATTGTAATAACATCCATTTTAATTTCGCTTTTTTTCTTTCATTGTGTATGTTCATTTTATATAGTGATATATCTATACATATAAATGGATATGTATAGCTATATATATATACTAATAAATATAAATACAAGTGTATGTATATAATATATATCTAAACTACATATATATATGTATACATATATGTATATATAAAAAAGAGAGAGAGACAGAAAGTGAGAGAGACTGGTGGAACTGTGCTCTGTTATGTACCCAAGAAAGAAATGTCAGGAGAACTTTGGGTGGATGCCATGTGACAAATTTATGGGAGACATGAACTAAAGTGGGAAAGATCACAGATCCATCTGAGGAGTTTTATGCTTTATTACATCAATAGAAAGAGATATTTCAATAGAAAGAGATATTTGTGCTGTACCACTTAACTAATTAACTCACTTCAGTGAGTTAACCAAGATTTCCCAGCTAATGAGTGTCTGAGGCAGGATGAACTTGGACTCTCCTGATAATGCACTATTGCCAATGCCAGTGCCCCTATGTAGTTTTCAAAAGAAAATTAAGTAAGACCTTATTTTCTTCCAGGGGCTGGTGGTAGTGGAATGGAGCAGACAGGCAGTTTACTCTTGTCAGATAATCTCTCCAATGTGTTAAACATCTGACATTAGATCAATTCAGCCTTTAGAGGTTTTCTATCTTCTCATGCTTAGGAAAGAAATGAAAAGATGAAAGAGAGGACAGAAATATATCACTGGAAAAGGGCAGCTTTGCTCAGATGTCAAATTGCAGTATGACCAGATTTTAATTATTTGGTTGGGGAACGATGAACATGCACGTATTCTCTGAACCACTGGAAAATCTAATTAATGCATTGCTTGTTGGAAAGCAGTAGCTGTCATATCTTGCTATTCTTTGTTGAATATGAGGGAAACAAATCTGCACATTAAAGAAAAAGAGATGTCAGCAGGACAGAGAGGAATTTTATTGTCCTGGGGCTAGAGTTGTAAATAATTGAGTAAAAGAAGATAAAATTAATAGGTTTTTAATCATGATTGCCCTTGTTCCCTTTGATTTAACAACCTTTCTTTTGAACAGACTAAAGTTTCAGTCCCTCACAGGGTAACCTTGGTCAAGTCACTTTACCTTTGGGTTTTTTCATCCATAAATGGAAGTGGGTTCATCTAGGAACTAAAATTCATTAATTCTTTTTTCACCTGCCAACCACTCCAGTTCAAATGTTTTGTTTTGTTTTGAACTTGTTTTGTTAATTAGTTCAGAGATTGCCCTTTTTCATGAATTACATTTCAGTGTGTTTCTTTTTAGACAACATTTGTATGTTAAGCCTCTTGCCTCTAAATGTGGAACAAAAGCCTCTGTTCTCACATCCCTAACACATGAAGGAAATTACTGGGGTCAGAAGGAGACAAAGGGGCTTGGGGCTGGAGAGGGAGTTACTGTAGTATGAGATCTGGGATTTTTCCCATTCCTCTGCCCCCTTTTCCCTTAGGGAAGCTCATTTAACACTCAATCAACCTTTAGTAAAGACTCTTGAGTTGCTCAGATGGTACAGATTCAAGGTGAACGTGAGCTATCTATTAAGCAAGTCTATCAAACAGTGTTCACTTCCCAGGTGTATATAATAGGAATGGTCATATACTGTTGTGGTGTTTTTTTAAGATATTTGTCAATAGAAGGTTCTAAATCTATACAGGAGACTATTGGTTACAGTGGATGGAGTGTTGGGTCTGCAGTCAAGAATACCTGAATTCATCCTCAGATACTTGCCAGCTATATTTGTCTGGGCAATTCACTTAGCCACTATCTGCCTCAGTTTCCTTACTCATGAAACGGTGAGGGTCCTCACAAAGTTGTTGTGAGGATCAAATGAAATTGTGTTTGTAAATTGATTTGCAAACCTTCAAGCACAATATAAAGCTATGATGACTGATAATATGTACAATGTATTTGTAGGTGTCTGGAGAGCTGTGAGGCTAGATACAACATGGTTTCTCATGTCTAGGAATCTATAATCTAGTAGAGATCCAAAGGATAACACAGAGATAAATAATACAAATTAATATGAATGAGGAGCTGTCTCATTTATGTTGCTGTGTTATACATCCTTTTATTAAGACCTTATAATCCACCATAGCTCAGTGGACTTGTGGCAGAAAATCTTTTTTGCTTACAGGAAAACATGGTTCACTTTCTTCCTTCTCCCTCTAACCTTAAATTGTCCCTACTACTCTCATTTAGTTAGAGACAGCAAGTATATATTAAGCACCTACTGTGTACTGAAACAGTTTTTGACTTTAAGAAGTTCCTATTTTACTGTTGGTCAGTAGATAGAGCACCAGGCCTAGATTTAAGAAAACCTGAGTTCAAATCTGGTCTCAGATACATGCTACCTTTGTGAATCTAAGAAAATCATTTTACCCTGTTTGCCTAAGTTTTCTCATCTCTAAAATGATATGGAGAAGGAAATGCCAAGACACTTCAATATCTTTGCCAAGAAAACTCCAAATGGGATCATGGAATCAGACATAACTGAATAACAACATTTTACTGTTGAGTGCATTGTATACATAGATATAAAAAAATACAAAATAAGTAGAAACCCTCTCCACTTTGGGTTCCTGCTCAGAACTCACAGAGTAGTCTCTGTACTGGGAGAATTTTACCCTTCTATATGGGAGGGCAAGTCCTCAAACTCTTCCCTAGACCTCCTGTGGAGTTTCAGATAAACACTCTACAAAGCACATATAGGTATAATTCATATTTAGATTATGAGGGAAAGGAGGGCAAATTCCTCCAAGGGATTTAGTTGACTATCCTCTAGAAAAAGCTATTCATTATAAAAAGTAGATACCAGGTCTAAGTCTGCTATTTATTTTTTCCACTAGGAAAGAAATGTTTTTGAGGGTTTTTTTGCAAGGCAATGGAGTTGTGACTTGCCTAAGATCACACAATTAAGTCATTATTAATGGTGTGAGTCTACATTTGAACTCAGTTCCTCCTGACTCCACTGCCGCAGCTGCCCCTAAAAGAAATGCTTAAAACACAAGATTTACAAGTTTGCATTCTCACATACCTTAAAAACAAAACAAAGGGACAACTAGGTGGCAAAGCGGATAGAGCACTGGTACTGGAGTCAAAGCTGATTTCAAATCTGGTCTTGGACACTTAATACTTAGTTGTGTTACCTTGGGCAAGTCACTTGCCTTGCAGAAAACAAAGTTAAAAAATGAATCAACAAAGATGTAGCAGTAACCCATCACTTGCTGTTAACTTCTCCTGTCAGGTAAACTCATATTGGCAGGACTACTCAATAGATAACCTAAAATTGACCTTGAATCCGTACCATCTGAACAACTCACAATCAAGATTTCTGACCAACAGGGCATGGTTCTTTAGTCCTTTACGCTGAAGAATATTTTGGAGGTGATACTTCTGAAAAGATGCCTTGGAAATCATTTACCACTAGGCAACAACCTAGAAAGAAATATTGTTTTTCTCAGAAAGCTGTTTGGTGACTGTGTCACAGATAAGGCAGTCAGGAAATAAGGTCCACCCTAAGGGTCACCTAAGCATGTATACATCTTATTGTCATTTGGATGCAGTCGCCATTATTGCCAAGAAATCAACAAATGATCAAAATATGTAGTAAATATTCATGGTGTGTGTGTAACTTTTTTTTCCTTGAAGATTTTTTTTTAGGATTTTGCAAGGCAAATGGGGTAAGTGGCTTGCCCAAGGCCACACAGCTAGGTAATTATTAAATGTCTGAGGCCCGATTTGAACTCGGGTACTCCTGACTCCAGGGCTGGTGCTCTATTCACTGCACCACCTAGCCACCCCCTAATGTATTGGGGTTTTTTTTAGGTTTTTGTAAGGCAAACTGGGCTAAGTGGCTTGCCCAAGGCCACACAGCTAGGTAATTATTAAGTGTCTGAGACTGGATTTGAACCCAGGTACTCCTGACTCCAAGACCAGTGCTTTATCCACTACGCCACCTAGCCGCCCCTAGTGTATTGTTTTAAAGATAATATCAAGTACCTAATATGTGCCAGTCATTCTGCTAAGTTCTGGGGATATAAAGAAAAGCAAAAATATTCTCTTTCCTCAAGGAACTCCCAATCTAATGCAAGAAGCTTTAATGATTGTATTTGACACATTTTTAACTATCACACAAACTTTTCCTTGACAGGAAGGAACATGGACTTATCATGAGTACATTTTTTAATTTCCATAATAACTGAATTTATTACTAGTATAATGGATAGTAATTTCAGAAGCCTTCAACTTACCCTTCTTGGAGCTAAGTATCTAGAGAAAAATCCATCACAGGTTGTGTTTTTAGGAAGAAGTTTACACTGGTTCATATAACAATTGATATGTCTGTGTCCTATGTCCAACTGATACTATTGACCAAAAAGACTTGGGATCTATAGGGGTCATGCTTAAATTCAGTTTAGCCTTTGTTTAGAAGTTTGGAGATATAAAGTCTTATGAAGAGTAAGTAAACCCATGGGACTTGGCTAATGTGGGAATTTACTTTGCCTGATTATATGTATTCTTCAGTTAGATATGGTGAATTTTCACTCATTCAGAAAGAAAAACCCTCAGATAGGAACTGGTATTGGGGGGTCAGATTAAGTCAGAGAGAAATGTGGGGTGATGACAGGAGAGGTAATGAGACAAGCTTAGTGTGTTATTAGTTAATATATGAAGATTTAAAAATTGGTTCAAAATTCATTTTGAGATGGAAACTCTCCTGTTGGTTATGTAGTCATATGAGAGAGAGAGAGAGAGAGAGAGAGAGAGAGAGAGAGAGAGAGACATACACATCCAAACATACATACACATGTAGTTTCATTATGCAAATATATGCATGCACATATATAAACCTATGCAATTCCTTGATTCAGATGAAACTTTATATGGAAGCTGTGATGAAACTGAAAAATATGTATGTATATGCACATATGTGTATATATAATTTGTATGTCCCTTCACTCAGAAGGAATCAATATCCCCTCTGTGGTTCACTTGATGTTCCTGGATAAGAGCAAAGCAGAAACTCAGGTTGTGAGATTTACCATAATTGTCCCAAATGCCTAGCCATCTGGAATACTTTTGCATAATATTAAGGTGTCTGACATTTCGAATAAAGGATTTTGAATTAAACACACACTGAATTAGATTTCTTTTGTATCTTGCAAAGACATTGATTTATGGAGAGACTCTGTGTCTTTCTCATCATATAAGAAGGGTTAAGGATGGACCAGATTTCCATGTGCTCTTTCCCCTTTGTAGACTGTTCAGACATACAGAGGTGCAGGGACATCTTTGGAGTTAAACATACAAAGGAGACAGACAAATATCTCAGAATACATTTTGGTTCAATAATTGCTTACATGCCTAGAAACATTGATCTGCCGTGTCATCTGGATATCAGATGTCTCCTAGAAATTTATTCATTTTCCATTTAAGGAAATGTTAGTCTTTTGTTTCAAATTCAGATGATTAAATTTCATTAAATGTTAATGGAGGACAGGTAGTTAATATAAGAAATGGTTCCCCAAAAGGGCAGGTAGATGGTACAGTGGAGAGAGAGTTCTCTGGGCCTGAATCAGGAAGATGAGTTCAAATCCAACCTCAGACACTTAGTAGCCATGTGACCCTACACAAATCTCTTAACTCTCTACCTCAGTTTCCTCATTGTAAACTGGGAAAAAATATATGCACCTACTTTACAATTTTGTTATGAGACTCAAATGAGATAGCATTTATAATGGTGCTTCATTTGGATGGCTTTTAATGAAAAATTATTCCTTCTCCCCAAAAAACATCTCCAGGAAGTGTGGGAACTGACATGGAAAAATGAAAGGTTACTCTATAAAGTAACAGAATTTGCTTCTGTCTTCTCCTACATTTAAGTTTATGAGGCTAGGCAAGACCATTTCCTTGCTCTATGCTCCAGTTTCTCCATCTGTAAAATGAGGTTTTTAAATTAGGCCTAAATCTTATCATCCTTACAGTCAATTACATAATTGATGATTATATAATTTAATGTAAATCAATGGGAGCAACTAGGTGGCATAGTGGATAAAGTGGCAGGCCTGGAGTCAGGAAGACCTGAGTTCAAATGTAACATCAGACACTTATTACCTATTGGATTTTGGGCATGTTACTCAACCTTACTTGCCTGAGTTTTCTCATCTGTCTTAAGAACTAGAGAAGGTGATGGCAAACCACTCTAGTATTTTTGCCAAGAAAAACTCCAAATAGGGTTGTGAAGAAAAAGACATGACTGAACAACAACAATAATACATCCATTTGTCCTTGCAATTAAATCTAATCTAGATAATTATGTAATTTAATGGAGATTTATTTTGGGGGGGAAAGGGGAATTTATTCTGAAATCACAAGTAGCTTAAATTCATCTTTTAAAATTACCTGGAAGTAACATTCAAATGATGCAAATTGAAATGAAAATATTTGGCTCTGTCTTGCTGGTATTTTAAAACTTCACCTTTGACCCAGCATGATGATGGGGCTTTAGCCCTGCTCCTGGGAAACCTGAGATTGCCTGGGCTAAAACCAATCAGATGTCTCCATTAAGTCTGGTACCAGTAGGGAAATCACTGAAAGCAGGGTCTCAGGAGAAGCACACTGGTCCAGGATAGAAACATCACAAATCAAAATCTTCATGGAATCTGTGAACTTCTGACATGGGCCAGGTAGAGAGTTTCAAAAACAAAACAAAGGAAATGAAAAACAAACAACAGGAGACTTGGAATCATTTCTTGATGTAGACAAAATGCAAGTAAAATTATGAGTCTGTTATTAATGTGATTACCAAAATAAGGTATTTAATCTCAAATTAGAGGAGATGTTTCTATGTTCATAAGTCAAAGAGAGGTTTGGCAGGTGATGTTCTTCAACCAAGGAGACCTAGGATTAAATAGTGCTTTTGATACTAACTAGAGGTGGCCTTAAATCCTAATCCTAACCACAATAGATTCTCTGAGTCTAAGGAAACTCTAAAACTTCAGATGAAACATTATAATCATCATCATCATCATCATCATCATCATCATCCTTACATATAACAATTAATGTTTATTCTTTGGGAAATTTATGGAAATAGGCATCTGCAACAAAGATTGCTCTTTTTGAGCAGCAACTTTTTCTGCAACAATATCTTTGGAAAATACTGGCCTTGGTGAGTTATCATTTAAATCATGATTCCATGGATCCATGATTTCATTGATATGGGAACTTTGTCCACCAAGGCAGGTAATACTTGGTTCATAAACCTTAAGAAATAATAACTGTTCTATAAACCTTTAGAAATTACTATTGTTTTATAAACTTTGAGATTAATAATAATAATAATGATAGCTTATATAGCACCTACTATGTGCCAGTTAATGTGATTAGTGTTTTACAATCATTATTTCAGTTGATCCTCAGGACAATTGGGAAGTGGGTTCTATTATGATTTATAATTAAGAGAACTGAGGTAAACAAGGATTAGATGACTTGTCCAGGATCACACAGCTAATAAGTTTCTGAACTCAAGTCTTCCTGACTTGAGGTTTATCTACTGTGCCCCATATACAATCATATGACCACATTTACTGTTGGACAAATAAACTGGTCAATTTTTTTTTTATCATTTTTCAAGTAAAGAGGATTGATTTAAGATTTAGAAATCCTGAGTTCAAACTCTATCTCTGATACTTGTGATCTTAGGCAAATCACTTAACCTCCCTGGGACTCAGTTGCCTTATCTGTAACAAGATGGGAGTAAGACTTCTAGTTCTAGAGTTTATCAATGTGATTTTATAAATATGTATGAACTCATGATTCTTTGAATTGGACTGGGTGGTCTCCATTGGGACTGAGATTCTGTGGATTTGATCTTGAGATAATTCTATAGTTTTTGCCAAATGCTGAAGGAGGAGGAGGAGGAGGAAGAGGAGGAGGAGGAGAAGGGAGACGAGTGGAGAAAAGTGGTTATCTTACCCCCCCCAATCTTCAAATGGTCAGTCAACCAAATTACTCACTCTTGTTCAATTAAAACATTTTTTCCTTATTCTTTCAAATAGCTAGTTGTTCAGTTGAATTTAATCATCCTGCACCACTTACCACCACCACCAGGCTCCCAACATTTGGACACTCATTAAACAAAACATCTAGTTTGTGTGTAGACAGAGCCCAGTTACAGAAATCTTTCAAGCCAAAGATTACTAGTTACTCGAAATGTACTTAGATTTCCCGTTGACACAGTTTCTCAGGCAAGTGGGAAATGTGTGCTACAGATTCTATTTTTATGCTTTTTCTGCAGCTTTAATTTTTTGCAGTGATTCAGAAAGTGTAAAAATCAAGATAAAGAAAAATGCGGGGAAAAAAACAACTCAACTTTAGAAATTATTTTGAAAGCATGACCATGGTGGAGCTTAGATTAGAAGAAGTAATCGCATTTTTCCTTCCCCTTTTTTATCTGACTTTGTGAGTTTGAGTCTTTCAAAGGCCAATGCAGGATTCTGGGCTTGGCCTTTTTGTTTTCTGAGTCCTATTTATGTTACAGGCTGCTAGGTTTTGTCTGGCTCCATTTGATTTTCAAAATGTCCTCAGAATTACTGAGTGGTGGTCAAATTATCTCTATTCGTGATTCAATTTCTTGTTTCAGGCAATAAATTTTAATCTGTATTATAAATCTTTTCTTCAGATGCTTCATCTATATTTCTTCCTCCCACCAAAAAACTACCCCCAAGTCCCTATTTACTTAAGTTGTCATTCCAGGGGGAAGAAGGAGAATTTTGAGACTTTTAATTTGAGGCATTCATCTGTAAACCAAAATTTTCTCATTTTAGCATAGGATCAAAACAGTGGACAGCTTAAGAAGATGAGAAAAAAAAGGAATACATGGTGAGAACTATAATTGACTGTAGCTAAAGAAAATATGGAAGAAAAGTGTTTTTTTTAATTGTTCATTTTGGTAAGAAGGGGCAGTGAGGCAGAGAGATGCCCTTGAAGCTAGGAAGATTCACGTTCCAATCAGGTATAAATCAATTCAAGCATTGGATGTGTTTACATAAATTTTTAACAATCAGATTTTGGGGGCGAAGTAGGGATGTATGTTGGATACACTTTATAACTTAATTTGCCTTATTAATATTTTCTCGGGGCAACTAGGTGGCACAGTGGATAGAGCGCCAGCCTTGGAGTCAGGAGTACCTGAGTTCAAATATGGCCTCAGACATTTAATAATTATCTAGCTGTGTGGCCTTGGGCAAGCCACTTAACCCCATTTTCTTGCAAAAAAATATATTTTCTCTATCACTCTTTTAAATCTATAAAAAATCAAACAAACAAAAATAAATCAAGCCCTTGTCTGTGATGTTAGATGATTTCTCAGGTGTTAATACTTCCACTGAAAATTTGACAAGGGGTTCTCAAGAGCCTATGTGAACTGCCTCTAGTACATTTGTTTCTAAGAAAACTTCTTGTTTGACACAAGACATCCCTCTGAATTGTGTACTGGAGTGAGAAGGTGCTAAACTATTGATACCTGGGAACTCTTGTAACAATGACATCACAGGTCCTCTCATCATTTTGGAAAAGCACATTTTCCTGATGACCATAGACACATCCTCTCCTTTCCCTAATTATCCTGCCTTTATTTCTCTGAGTGCATGGAGTAACCCACTTGAAGAATATATCTTCCATGGATGAAGGTTCTGTTTGTTTTTTCCTTCTATTTTTGTACTTTCCCAGATCTTGATATTCAACTCCACTGTGTCTCCTAGGTTCTAGTGCCCCAAATCTAACTTCCCTCTTGATATCTCTAAGTGGATGTGTCAAAGGCACCTCAAGATCAAGAAAACACAAATGGAGCTCATCAGCACTCCCCTCCTCTCAAGCCCTCCCTTGTTCTGAATTTCCTTTTTCCTATTGAGGGAACTACCATCATTCTGGTCAGCCAAGATCACAATATTTGTGCCATTTTTTTATTTCCCACTCTCAGAAGTCCTTCCTCTGATACTTATATACAATATATTGTCATCAATTATGTCTTTCAGTGGAGTGCAATTCTTTGTGACCCCATTTGTGATTTTCTCTCACTGGAGTAGTTTGCCATGTCCTTATCCAGCTCATTTTACAAATGAGAAAACTGAGACAAATAGGGTTAAGTCACTTACCCAGGACCATACAACTAGTAAGAGTCTGAGGCCGGATTTGAACTCTGGTCCTCTTGACTGCATACCTAGTCCCTCCTTTCTTAGATAATAACTTATTCATCTTTTTGTGAATAATCAGAAGTCCCCTTTTACCTACAGTAATCAATACACAAACTTTGTAGTAGTAGTATTGGTTGTAGTTTAATTCATTATTCTCCAATTCTATGTAATTATATTGCAGATATCTTAAAATCATTTTTGAAATAAAAGCATTTATTAAGTTTGTTGAGTAACTAAAAGGAGAAAAAGAGTGACTTCAAGAATTAAGAAGAAGTCTGGTTCTGTCTGGGATGAGACGTCTGCCAGGGCTCGTTTTCCATGTGCACTTATTAATGGTAACTTCCACCTCAGTGGCCTGCACCTAGACTATTGCCATTTGTGATGCTACTTTGATTCAAGAGCTGGGTTCAATTTCTAGCCTTCTGAGATCACATAAAGAGAAATGTTTCAAAAACCTTCACATTAGGAATCTCAGAAAGGAAACAATGCCAAGGCCACTTTGTACTCATTGCTGATTTATCTTTTGTGATTCCCAGTTATAAATGTTTTTCAGACATCCTCTGCCCCCTAAGACAGGCATATGATGGCAGTTCACCCTACAACTTGAACTAAACTTCAGTTTATTCTGAACTAGGCCGAAGGCCTTAGGCTCGGTTAACTTTCAAGGTCACAGATAATTTCTGTTGGATTAAAATTGAAAGACTTTAATTTAAAACCTCATCTGGTTTTGTTCACATTTCGGCCTCACTCTTTGATATCCTTATATCATACCCTTCAGAAAGAAATTGACTGTCAAATCAGAGGCCAGCATTTTCCTTTTCTAATATCACCTTTGGCTCTTTTGACTGTCTTCCACGGCTTGCCAGGGAAAAAATAGAGAACAAGTCAACAGAAAAATTTGTTTTGTCATATCTTTCATGAGGGTAGAGGGACAACATGATATAGTCTTTGAAATGGAGGTTTGTAAGGGTAGTTAAAATGTTATTCAAACTTAAATTGACTGACTTCCTCTCTTCCTCCCTTCCTTCCTCCTTCCTTCCTTCCTTCCTTCCCTCCTTCTTCCTTCCTTTTTCTTCCTTCCTTTCTTCCTTTTTTCTTGCCCCCTCTTTTTATATCCTTCCATTTTTTGTGTGGATAGGAGACAGTTAAACCTATGTGTTAATTAAGCTACTTAAATGCTTAGGCTTAATAAACTGAAATACTAGCCCATTGGGTGATAGAATCATAGGTCTAGACTAGTGTTTTTAGGGACACATAGTCATAAAGGACTCTGTTCCCCCCTTAGATCTACTTGGGGAAAAGGAGACCCAGGGAGGTTAAGTGGTTTAGGATTATTCAATCATAAATTTAGAATTGGAAGGGACCCCAGAAGCTACTCAGCCCACCTCCCCCCCACACACAGACACACATACACACAGACACACACACAGACAGACAGACACACACACACACACACACACACACACACACACACAGACACACATAGACAGACAGACACACACAGACACACAGACAGACACACACACACACACACACACACACACACACACACACAGACACTTTTAAAATTAGATAAACAAAAACTAAGGGAGGTTAAGTCATTTTCCCCAAGTGAATCAAGCAACTCTCAAGGGCAAAACTTTAACCAACATCTTTTGAATCTAGAGTCAACATTTTTGTTTGGGTCGGTTGGTGGGGAAGGAATAGGCCAGGATGAACAGTAAATGGTGGCAAGAATAAGTAGAATATGGTATATAGGAATAGAATTTTGGATTAAATCCTGGGGTTAGTGATGGATGTTGGTATTTGCTGGCAAGAAATGAAAATTTGAACTGATAAAAAGATTTAAATTTTTTGTTAGAGGAATTTGGATTTATCTATCCATCTTAGGAGCTGTCTAATGAAGATTAGCACAAGGCTGAGATTTAATTTCTGTTGCTCACAGGTGTCTGCATTTATCCTTTGTCTTTCTCCAGTCTTCAGCCCTATGGCCAGTATGTTTTCATCTTGATCACCAGTTATGAAGAATGCACTTTAAACAATTTTAGCATCACCCCCCATCTCTAAAGTATATTTACACAGTTACACATAGTAATTTTTTCAGTGACTCAGTAAGAAATCATTGTTAAGCAGATTTTTTTTTCTTCTGCCAACATGAGCTGGGGATTGCCAGAGTAGCTAGAGGCTGATGCAAAAAGGGGGGCTCTCCATCCTTTGTGAATTTCCCACTGGAGAGGTAGAGTCTCTTAAGAACCAAAGGGCTTTTCTCCAGGCAAGATTTCATTGGTTCTCTTTGTTACAAGCATTGTGATATTTCTTGTAGGCAAGCAGTGTGGGGCACGCTTGGGATTTGGGAAAGGCAGAAAAGGATTTCTTCCTTCCTTTCTTTCTTTTTTTCCTATTTTGCTACTTGTGGATGGCTTTGTATTTCCTTTGTGCAGTGTGCTCACAACCCTTCTCCAAATTTTGGAAGAAGCACAAAATAGAACAAAACATAAAAGTGCAACGTATAAATAAATGCCAAGATCAAATAAGAGCAAACAAATGGGAAAGGAAATGAAGGCTTTTGGCTATTGGTCAAACAAGGAATTAAAAAATGAACTGATTTTCTTTTCTGTCATAAGGATTTACACACCATTTCCATCTCTCCCCTCTGCCCACCCTTGTCTCAGAAATCAGAGAAGCCAGCAGAGTGCCATATTTACAGTCACTGAGTTCCCAAAGAGTCATTTCAGAAGGGTCTCCTCACCCTTGACAGAGGCAGCATGGACTAATGGTGGTGTTCTCCTTAACCTAGCCCACCTGCAAACCTTACTGCCCAATGAACATTCTATTCCAGCAACATTGGAATCCTGACTGTTTCACAAACAAGATGATCCTGGCTCCCTCCATTCTTTCTGGCCATTCTGTCATGCCTAGAAGGTCTCCTTCCTCTGCTGTGACTATTGCCATGCCCTCCCCAGCTGCCTTGAACCTCAGCTAAAATCCCACCTTTTAAAGGAAGGTTTTCTTAACCCTGCTTAATTGGAATGGTTTCTCTCTATTGTTTATTTCCTATTTTTCATATATCTATCCACATCATCTGACTGTCTATCCTGTTTGTCTGTCTACCCTATCCTATATGATATAACTATCCATTCATCTATCCATCTATGTTCATTGATGCATTCATCTATCTACCTACCTACATATCTATTCATTCGTCATCTATCTATCCATCCATGAACCTATCCACCCATTCATCCCCCATCTATTTATCCATCTATCCATCTATTCATCCATCTCTCCACCTATCTATCTACTTACCTGTCTATCTGTCCATCTATCCATCCATCCATCTATCTATCTATCTATTTATCTATCTACCTTATCGGTCTGTCAGTCTGTCTATCTGTCCCTCTAGGAATCTTTGTATTTGTTTGCATATCATTTGCCTTATTAGACTATAAGCTCCTTGAAGAACTTTTGTCTCTTCACTGTAGCACAATATCCATCATATAATAAGTGCTTAATAAATGTATATTGATTAATTGATTTTCCTTAGTTCAGGAAAACCGGGATCTGAACTCTACCTCTGACTTTTACCAGCTGTGGACACTGAGCAAGTCACTTCATCCCTGTGTTTCAGTTTTCTCATCTATAAAATGGGGATGGCAATGCCTGAAGTAGGCCTAAGGGTAGGGAATAAGGAGAAAACTCCCTCTGTCCCTGCAGGTCAGCACCTTCTTTGAAAGGTGTAGTTCTGGAGAATTGCCTAGAATCCTCAGAATGTAAAGTGAATTATGCAGAAAGTAAATGACATACATAATAGGAGTAAGGGACTTGAACTCAGGTTTTCCTAACTCTAAGGCCTAATTTCAAAAAAAAATCATTTAGTTATCTGGTTCATATGAGATTTTAGAGATAAATTATATATACATATATGTAATTTACTACTATATCCTAGTTGCACAGAGACTTGAAGGGAGAAGTCATTTCTGCAATACTCATGCTGTTTGGATAGGATTTCTTGCCTCTGGTTAAGGCAAGTAGCCAGATGGGAATAGAACAGGGGTCATTTGACACTTTCCCCCGTCTGTTGCTACAGGTGGGCATGTCAGGGTTTTTATTCCAGAAACTTGTAGCTTAAGCCCATAGCTGATGACATCCTAAGGGACTTTACTTTTGAAATCATACTTACTTAAGATCATTAATTTTGTGCTAAAAATGAAAAATGATCCTTCCCCATCCAAATCATTTAGATAATTAATCTTTGACTTAGAATTTGAACCCACATCACTGGATTATGAACTCACTGTTTTTTTTCTGCAAATTCATGTTGCACTTTAAAAAAGCATTTGCCCTGAACAAATGATCACTTGAGTTCCTGTTATTTCTCTTAGAGACAAAATGGTGTGGTATACAAAAACTTTGCAGTCATTAACTGGTCATTTGAGTATGGGCAAATCACCTTAACTTTCTTAAGCCTCAGTTGTCCAATCAACAAAATGGAGATGACAGATAATATTGGTAATCTGCCTATTAGGATTTTTGCAAGTTGTAAATAAGACATTGTCCAAACCTGAAACTGCTATACAGATGTCTGTTCTTAGTGGTCTGGCATATGCTGGATTGATCAGTGAAGCTATGGATGGCTGTTTTCCCCAGTGAACCAGCCACACCGTATTGTATTTCAGTCATAGTTCAGTGGGGCCCTTGTTATCTGTATAAGATTAATCTTTTAGAGAGGGCAAGAGAACTTCTCTTATTTCACTCCCTGTGGACAAGGATTCTTTTTTTTTCCCATTCTTTTTTCCTTTTTATACTCATGCTCCTTCGAAGTCATTGGCCATTGGAGGGTTATTCACTGATACTGTGAGCACTGAGACCCTATGTCTTTGGGCACTGATTAGTGACACTTTAATCAAGTCGTTTGAAGTCCAGTGGACTGAATTTTCTAAGGTTTCTAACAGTTTGGGATGTTTCTATGGTCACCAGAAAGCCTGGGCATTGAGGCCTAGAAGCAATCTTTTAAATGCAAATCTTTGGAAGAGTCAGTGTGTGATTCTAGGGACTTGACTTCTTTGGGATTTTGGAGAAAACCTAGCAAGCGACTGCCAGATTTTCATCTTTCAGGGACTCTGGGCAGGCAGTACGGGGAGTTGAGAAATGGAAGAGCTAACTCAGGGCAGGGGTATCTCCACAAAGATGGCGGAAGCCTTTAACTCTTCTGTCGTCTTCCAGAGGAACCAGGGAAGAGAACAAACAGGCCCTCTCCCCTTCCACCTGATTAACTACTAAGACAGATCACATACTTTTGAGTGACAAACTTTTTAGGATTCCCTGAATTATTTATTATTTTCGAAGGTCTTAGAGGGAGAGTATGTCTAATCGGCGATAATTAAATCATTCATGGTGAACTCACATTGGAGGAATTAACGTGTTTTGTATTGGATTCTGCCCTGAGTGAACATTGACAACACGTGAGAATGGAGGGAATGAAAAATTACCGCCCTTCTTTAGTTCACAAGGCACTGCAGAGGCTGGCCATTGACTTGATTTCATGGGAAGACTGACTTTGGCCTGCTCGCATATTCAGTGACTAAACACCCCAGTATTGACAGCTGTGGTTTGGGGAGGGGAGCCGGCAGCAGCATCGTGCTATGGTTTGTTGAGAAAAAACAAGGGGAAATTTAAAACAAAGCTCTGAATGGAATGGAAACAGTGGGCCTTGTGTCCCAGAGCCGACTGGCTGGTCCTCTTTGGGGCTTCATGAAAGTGGTCCCCTTTACACTGAATGAGGGCAAAAACTGTGGTAGGAGAAATATTTAAGGTATAATTAAGTGCCTCGTGTGTGAAAGTATTTACCCTCATTGAAAGAAAATAAAGTGAGGACAAAAACACACTACCAGTGGCCCAAGGGAGGGAGAGCCGGGAGAAAGGCTACTTCATCTGTCTCTAAGGGGCTTCCAGAAACACTTCAAATTCATGTTTGGTTTTCACAAATGAAATGATTTTATTCTTATAGTGTGAGATTCTTGTGGGATCTGTTTCTGAAGTCATAGTTTAAGCAATTTGTGGATTTTCCTTAATTATTTTCATTCACAAGGGGAAACAAATTAATAAATCTTTCAGGATCAGGTACTGTGAACTTAGAAGCATTTGGTTTAGAAAGTCTCCTGTGTAGTCATCATGTGATCAAAGTTGGTGTTAGAATTGCTTTTTTTTGGGGGGGGTATCCCTATCATATCTTGACCTCTTGAAGGGGAGTCTCTTATTTTATCTTTGTATTTCCTCCTATTTCTATCTAGCATGGTGCTCTGTATACAGTAAGTAACTAATAAGTGAAAAAATGAACAAACATCAGATATTTTTCTTTGTAGTTATTCAGTCTTTTAATCAATCTCTACTTAATTATCTCTTTATCTATGTACCTAGCTATATATCTATTCATATTTGCATCCATATCTGTTTGTATCTCCCTCTCTATCTGTCCTGTTGTCTATGTATATTATAACTAAATCTGTCTGCATGTCTCTTTGTTTCCTTCTATCTGTATATCCTTTCTGTTTTGGTTTTAATTCTGGCAAGTATATAAGAGCTAGATGTTTTCAAAAGAAGTGTAGTTGTCTAAAGGAAAGGCTGGAATGGCAGATTCATGGCCATTCTTCCCATTGAAATAACTGAAAAGAGTCCAAAGTCCTGGGTGGTGAGAAAACCCTTCAACTGGATGTGTTTCAGGATTTCTGTAGAAGAAGGTTACACCAATAGATTAAATAATTAAAAAATTTATTACAGACCAATATACAGTCAGATTTTCTCCTTTTGTAAATTTCTGAATTTTACCAAAAATGAAACTTTCATAACCAGAAAGCTATAATCTGGTAACCTGACATCTTTTCACATCACCATCTATTTTTGTAAAAATGTTTTCCTCAGGTTTGAAGTAGAATGGCATCTATTGAAAATACAAAAGAGCAAGTTCTCTAATCCTCCTTTTACAACTGTTTCTATTTGAGGTTGAATCAGTTGGTAGGTGTTTAATTTCCCTTTTTTTGTCCCTTTCCCTTCATGGATGATTTGACATGCTCTGGCTTCTAAGGCAGAGTTCCCTAAACCTGTGCCTATGTCCTTAAGATGGGCAAGACTGACACTCTATTGATTGTTTAGAGAGGCAGTGATGTACAATGGGATTCAAATCCCACATCAAATATTTACTAGCTGCATAGCCAACAGCAAGGAACAACCTCTTGAAATGTTAAGTCCTCATTCATAAAATAGAATGACCACAGTAGATTTTCATGAGGTCCAAATGAGATTTTGAATTTAGAGTATTTTGTGTACTTAAAAGCACTATGTAAGTGACTGTTCTAATTGGACATGCATATTTTGAATGTTGGATTTGTCATTGGAAAAACACAGGATGTTCAATAGAACCCCAAATTTGTAGATAAGCAAAAGCTGGTATGTTAAATCCCTTAGATATTTATCAGCTGTGCAACTCTTCAGAAGTCATTTAACCTCTTAGACTCAGTTTCCTGACCTGTAAAAGGAGAAAGTTGCTATGATTGAGCTCTAAGGTTCCTTACAACTTTAATTTGTGATCCTGTGATCCTCTACAAGTTGATTAGTATTTTTCATGTTTGCAAAATGCTTCATATCCATTCTGATCCTTGCAATAATCCAGGCAATAATCCAGAGTGATTATTTCTCATTATGTTGAAACTGAAGATTGAGTGACTAACTAATAGTTAGATGGCACAGTGCCAGACCTGGAATCAGAAAGATTTATCTTCTTAAATTCAAATCTGGTTTCAGATACTTCTAAGCTGTGCAACCCTGGGCACTTTACCCTAAATGCCTCAGTTTTTTCATCTGTAAAATGGCTTGGAGAAGAAATTCTAATATCTTTGCCAAGAAAACTCCAAATGGAGTCATGAAAAATCCAATGTGATGAAAAAGGACTGATTGAAAAGGAGAACCTGAGTTCAAATTTGGCCTCAGACACTTAATTACTTAGCTGTGTGACCTTAGGCAAGTCACTTAACTCCATTGCCTTCAAAAACAAAATAAAAAAATAAATGGCAATTACTAGACAGCGTTTCAACTAAGAAGCTGTGGATCCAAAGCATTTCTTTCATCATCAAGTTGAGGATACGTCTGGAATAATGTGCATTTCATAAAATGATGAATAATTCCCAACTCCATCTCCTTTGTTGTTATTTTTTCCTCTTTCTACTCTACCCTTTCTTCTCAGCAATGCAAAGGAGATTAATAAATAATTCTAAGAATTTGTACTTTTTAAAAAATATGTAAAAACAAATTAGGTACTTATATAGGTAGTTATGACAATTTTAATCCTTTTTTTCATTTTGATCTCCAAGTTGGAAGCTTCCCCCTAACCCCCATGCTCCAATTCCTTCCATGAAGCATCAATTGAAAGATGGCAAGGAAACAGGAGAGGAACTCATTTGGGTTCTTTGTATTTGAACCTCTCTTTTCCAAGGGCAGAGCTTTGGCCTCATTTACTTAGATGACCTTTCAAAAATCCTGTTACTTATGTTGAATATATATTTCTTTTTTCCTCTCTAGCTCAATGACTGAGTTTCTTGTACAAACAGAATGAATCCAGTTTGGTCTTTGTGTCTTATGAAAGGCGAGGAAGGAAGTGTGTGTTGTATAGGCAATGTTTCGAGCTGGTAATTTTTGCTTTTGTTTACTGTGTTTCTCATTCAGTTCAAATGTTCCTATCTATAACAGGCTTTAGAGAAGCACCTTTGTCCACAGTGCTGGCCTCCAGGAAGGCTTGGATACTTACAAGTTTGCAGAAATGGGTCCTGGCTGTCATCCATTGGAAAACCCAATGAGTTTACAGAGCTCCTGCTGATTTCCTTGAAAGTTCTCTGTCCTCAAACTCCCCAGTGGGCCATTTCATCTAACTGGGGACAGAGACCAAGCACAAAGATGACTGTGGTGTCTATTCATCATTCTTGGTTATGTAGACCACGATTTTGGAAGAAGAATGTCTGACCCTTGATCTGTGGTGGTTCATCATACATCCCACTCTGACCATTGGAATGATGGGCTCTTGGAATCCTGACTTTTATTGGATGTGAGGGCCTGAGATGGGGAGTGAGGTTTTGGGAGGAGAATCCTTGTTACTGGAGCTGACACTATTTGGCAGGTCATCTCAGTCAGTTCTCAGTGGGCTGGAATGAGATCCCTGGACTACATGTGATTTGTTGGGCCAGAAACATCCTTGAGTTTGCAGCTTCTAGATTATACGGTGATTTTATTTAATTGGCCTCTATTTGGGATCCGGGGGTTATTCTTTATAATTTTTTTTCAATTGAGATGACCTTGGGAAAAACTTCACGATTAAATTGTATTTAAATACTGAGTTCTGTATATTATTGAGGAGCTTGAATATACATTTGGAATGTCTGACTTAACAAAGACACTTACTTTGACTTTTATTTTGCTTTTTTCTTTTTGTTTCCAAAGAAGCACTTGACCATTCAATAAGTTAAGGTTTTTTCTAAATGTCTACTGTGGGCCATACATTGTGCTGGAATTTGAGAGCTTTTTTTGTTAATCCATCTCCCTCTTTCTCCACTCACATTCATTTCTGGATTCATCTTTAATTTATCCCCTCTGGGGTTCAGTTTCTTCATCTATAAAATGTAAGGAGTTGGACAAAATGTGGATTGCTGGTGTAGTAAAAGAACAATAAATGTGAAATCAGGAAGCCTTAGGTTCAAATATTACAGTGGACAATTACTAACTGTGACTCTGAGTAAGTCACATAACCTCTTACATCTTCATCTCTGAAATGAGGAGACTGGATTCAAGGACCTTATGGGAGCCTTTCAAATCTAAATTTAGTCTTAGTTTTCTTCTCATCTTGGATCTATCATTCTTTGGTCCAGGGAGGCTTTCTTAACAAAAAAAAAAAGAACAAAAAAAAAGAGTTTAACAAATGACAGTTGTGAATGAGTATGACTATCTTCAGGGTAGGGAAGTGCTGTTATTATAAAAAGATATTGGATAACTCCTTTGCCTTGACCTTGGTTCTAAGGTTTCCCATGTTCTGGCATGATAAAGAATATGCATGGTTGGTTTCATTTGTATATGCTTTATGGGGATGCACATGAACACACATGCATACATACCACACACACACACACACACACACACACACACACACACACAAACACACACAACTCACTTCTTGTCCACACAAACACACAGAGGTTTGTAGACCACCCTTAAGAAGTGGTCCCTGCTCCTGGACACTTTGCTCTGCTAAGTCTCCCGTGGCAGAGATGAGAGGGAGTGACTATAGTAAGCACAGAAGTAGAAACTAGTGATTTCAGAGATTTTTATTAGAACCAGGAGACCTATACTGTGAGAGGAGTTGGAATATTTTGTGGCTTAAATAAGATATCTAGGTAAAGAATAACATGCTAAAGGACTGGAGTTGGAGCTCAGTTTAGACATTTGTTCCAGAAGATGCTCTGGAATGAATATTGTTTTCTGAGGTCAGATAACCTGGGTTCAAATCCAACTTCAGGTACTTACTTTCTGAGTGACCTTAGGCAATCTCTTAACCTTCCTGGCCTCAGGAATTCTAATTTAGGAATTGTAAAAATTGGAGCAACCTTCCTGCTCTAACATCATGATCCTCATAGACTTGCCCCTGGCGGGGTCAAGACCAGGGAATATTCCCAGATTAGAGTGTTGACCTACAAATGCTGCCTAGTTTGTTCTTACCTTACCAAATGTTTACTCATAATAGGAAACCACTCCCCACTACTTGGTTTAATTTGACCTATTCCTTGAGGTTAAATCAAATCAACAAGCATGTATTTAGTGCCTACTATGAACTGTGTTGGGCACATATTAGGCCTTTAATAAATGTCATTTCCTTTCTTCTTTCCCACCAGATGCTGAGTTAAGTACTGGCTTTTTTAAAATGAACAAAATAATGTTAGTCCTTAGTCCTTCTCTCAAGGAACTGTTAATCCAATGAGGAGAAACCATATGCAAGCAACTATGTACTTAAACTAGATAAACTAGAAATAATCATCAAAGAAAGTTTTGTCATTTTGCTTTCCAGGATCCAGTTTGATGACAATCTTCTTTTTTCATTTATTTATATAAAAATGTAGAAATTCATAAGAGCAGTGCTAGCTTTGAAATCAAGGAGATCTGTATTCAAATCTTGCCTCTTACATATTCTACTTAACTATGAACAGGCCATCTCAGTGATTTGGAGGTCTTAGGATAATATATTAAAATCCAGCTGCTGATCTTCCTTCAAAAAAATAACGAGTTCCTATATTGATAGTTTCTTATTTTGACAGAATCAGAAGTCTGTACCAAATTTTAAAAAATCAAACCTCAACATTAGTAATCCAATATATTCTGCCTCAAAACACTGACATTATTCAAGCTCTCTGGAATGATGATATTATTCAAGTTTTTTCCACCATAAAAGTTCAATTTTAAATTATTATATGTTGAGTTTAAGTGAAAAAGTGAAATTTATGAGGCTTGTCTTTCATGTATATCTAAAAAATATCTAACTGGCTTATATTTATGTTAAGATGGATCTGATCTTTGTTGAATTACCTAATTAATTTTCATATTGGTCTACTTGGGATAAAGTTTTGAAAATGTCCTATTACTAGAAAATGCCAGCTATGTTGCTTCCCCATTTCAACTGTTGTAAAATGTAAATGCTCTCATTGATAGTTCAGATTAACTTCCCCAAACATTGGACCTTGATTGTCAAAGAAGCAATATGATGTTCTGAGAAATCCTCCCAGCACTGGTATGGAATTTGGCTCAGACTTATGTATAATCTCATGTGTTATCTTAGTTTTTTGGAAAGCACCAGAATATAATCCTCCTTTCCCCAGTCCCCTTTCCTCAACAAAAAAATTCAAGTCCATATCTGGGCAACAGATCTTATTCTTTACTTACAGGTCATTGCCAAGACCCAGTTGACTCCAACTGGGTAGCATTAGGGAGTCATGATAATAGCTATCCTTCATAGGAAACTTCAAAGTCTGCCAAGTTCTTTATGGGGATGCACATGAGCACACATACATACATACCACACACACACACACACACACACACACACACACACAAACAACTCACTTCTTGTCCACACAAACACACAGAGGTTTGTAGACCACCCTTAAGAAGTGGTCCCTGCTCCTGGACACTTTGCTCTGCTAAGTCTCCCATGCCAGAGATGAGAGGGAGTGACTCTCATACACATCTTTGGAGAGTAGATATTATTATTATTCATATTTCACAAATGAGGAAAGGAAAGCAGACCAAGGATCATACAGTTGGCAAGTGTCTGAGAAAGGATTTGAATTCAGGTCTTATAGACATTATGTCCATTGCTCTATCTGCAGTATCACTTAGCTGCCAAAGTGATAAATTCCAGTTGACATTTCAACTTGAAGGAGTCATTACAGTTGAGCATAGTTATGGAAACTAAGGTAAACATTGTCTTGCCCAGATAAAAAAATCTAACTTTTTTCTTCCTCTATTTTTCATCCTATTTTTATATAGAACAATTAAAATAAATTAATAATTAGACAATTATGTTTGCAGTTGTAAACTTAAGTGGTATTTCATCCCTGGCTACAATTTTAGACTTAAATTGATAATTTTCAATAATTCATTGATCACCACTTCAAAGTCTAATGATTTCATCAGTGTCCAAACATATAATGCTAACCCAGAGCACTATCTCTACACCTTTCTAAACAGTTTTTTGAATGGCCAAGCCCAAAAGCCCATTCGTAATCGTGTCATCAACTTCTTGGTTGTGAGCATCTCTGAATATAGAAAAGCTGGTCCTTCAGTTTGCCCCTGAGTCACTACCTGAAACCCATTGATCTTGAATCTATCACTGGGCTTGTCTTCTATGGATATAATTTTCAAGAACACAGTTACTTCTATACTTCATGAAGCTCTGAGTCATAGGTTTAGGGAAGGCTCAGTAAGACAGAAGAAAGCATATCCTGTGTTTAATCTTTTATGTAGAGCTGATCTTGAGTATGGGTTAGTCACATGAGATTTAGAATCCCTAAAACTTTTTAGCCTAAATATTCCAGTTGGACTCTTCACCCAGCCAAAGTTATTTCTATAACCACATCTTTATTTTTTCCTCCTCTGAGTCTTCCACGAAATTGGAATCATTAGGGTAAAGTCATGTCAGCCTAACCATAATTTTGTAGATAAAATCAGGACAGATTCTTTTGTCCCTCTTTACTCTGTTTTGCTTGAATCCTCTGCCTAGAGGGAAATATTAGTTCACGGATGTGAATTTTATTGATTATTTGTCATTAGAGTTACTCGAGTTTGGCAGAAGGGTGATGAGATTTCCAGAGATCACATCTCTTATGGACCATCTGCTGGGTTGTGCAAGGGTCATGGGCTTTGGTAGGAGAGGGGCTTGGGGCTACACAAGGAAGTCACAGATGCTAAATGTATGGAAATGATGGTTAGAATATTGTATTTTGGTTCAATTGGTTCAGTCATCTTCTTTTGTCTCACCTCCTTAACTCCAGTAAATTGCTTACATACTATTTATGATTAGTGACTTTTAGTCTATACACAGGTGGATGTATATTTACTGAAATTTCCCTGGGCTCACTGGGCTATAATAGTTTTATTAGGCAAGATAAGTAGAAACCTTTTCAGTGGAAAAATCATCTGATTTTTCTGAAATTTTGATGAGATTGTAAGCATTGATATTACTTTCATTTTGAAATATGTCCTTCTATTTCTCTCCCCAGAGTGTTATCCTTTATAACAGAGAGAGAGAGAGAGAGAGAGAGAGAGAGAGAGAGAGAGGAAAAGACAGACATAGAGATACAGAGTCAGAGAGTGACAGAGACAGAGACACACACATACATAGAGACTGACATACAGAAAGTAACAGAGAGATAGAGAGAGAGAGAGGCAGAAACATACAGAGAGAGACAGAGACAGAAAGGAAGAGACATACAGACAATAGACAAACAAGTCACAGAGACACAGAAAATTAGAGTACAGAGACTGAGGGAGATACACACACAGAGAGACACACTGAGACTGTCATATAGAAATACACACAGAGACAGAAAGAGAGAGAACAAAATAGTTCAGCACAATAAATAATCTGTTAACCTATTCTGACATGATATTTAGTTTTCTATGCCCATAGACCTCCCCTTATTCAAAGAAGCCAGGGAATAATTTTTGTAGGGTCAAGTTTCATTATCATTACATGGAATTAGTTTTCTTTTTTGTTTTGTTGTTCTTTCCATTTAAATTACATTGACTCTGAATATTGTTTTTCTGGTTCTTCTCACTTCACATCATATCATTTCACATAATCATCCTCAAACTTCTCTGTAATCTTTATAGTCATTATTTCTGAGAGTATGGAGGATGAAACTTAAGAGTTTGATGCGTATGTCTCTTTTTTGTTGTTCAGTTGTTTTTCAGTTGTTTCTGACTTTTTGTGACCCCCTTGATGTTTTTTGGCAAAGATACTGAAGTGGTTTGATGTTTTCTTCAAGTTACTTGATAGATGAGGAAACTGAGGCAAGCAGGATTAAGTGAACTGCCCCAGGTCACACAGCTTTTAAGTTTCTGAGGCTGAATTTGAACTCACTTCTTCCTTACATCCAGTCCATTGTATCCATGGAGTCACCCCTACCTGAAATACAGTGCTTATAAATATTAAGGAAAAATCAGTGAATTGAGAAAAATAAATATTGAAGAAATACTTTAAGTGAGAGTGAGACATAATAGATAAATAGTTCTGCTTATCACATAAAGCAGAGGAATATCAGTAGATTAAGTAGATCCACCATGAAAGATTTATGGAAAAGCATAGATGAGATGGATGAGAAAAACTGGATGATTTGTAGTCTTCACATCTACGATGCCAAAGTTTGAAAATTTTCTCTCTTTAAAGGCTTAGTATTTCTTTAATAATCTGACTTGATTCAGTGAATTAAATCAGGAATTTTCATTTGTGTGATGATGAAAATAGGCTCAAATGTACTATTACACTAATAATAACCAAAATAATGATGATGATGATAAAAATTTCATACAGGATCCATCATCATTTGGGTAGCTATAGAACATTAGCATTTTTTAAAAAAAAATAGATCTCCCTAATTTATCCAACCTTTGGAATGTGAAGACTATTCAAGAGTCAGTTCTAATTTGATCATTATGGGAGTTATGAGCTATAATGTTTTTAATCCAGCTTGTCCACTCCTCCTTAGGCAACCTGGTGGCCACCTTTTCCTTTTCCCAGGCTCACCATATTTATGCTTATTGCAGTGCAGACATGCAATCAGCTTAGCACACAGATGCTCAAAATTCTCAACCACAAGAGTTCCACCATGCTCACCTCCCCTCAGTACTATGGTTCCCTGCTATGAACTACCATGATCTGAGCAAACTCATCGAAATGAGAGAAGATAAACTCTTAGAGATGTTTTTGGAATAATATGATGTCTCTATACTGGGGAAGAGTAAAGACTGACATTGAATTTGATGAATACAACTGAAAACAGTTGGCCTACGAAATGGCCAAATTCCAAAAATGGAATGAAAGACCCTCTATGGGTGATAACTGTATGAGCTCAGCCAAGAATATCTCAACAAATGAGAATCAAGCAAATAGCAGAGGCATTTGGATATGTTATTGGAAATGATAGATTTTATGGTGGCAATTGGGGAGCAGGTCACTGCTATACTTTTTAAAAGATCCTCCTTAAGGAGCCTGAATTGGATAATCTGTTGATTACGAAGAAAATGGGAGAATCTATAAGACACATCCCTGCAGGTTGTAAAAAAAAAACAACTGGGAAAGATAGAAATGTCTCAGCATATGTCTGAGTCCCATTAGAATAGATGAGAACAAGATAACAGTAGCAACAATGATAATGTTAATAATGATAATAATGAAGTGCCAAGGAAGTATGCATCCATCCAGATAAAACAAATGACTTAGATGAATTATTTACAGAAATAGAGGGTTTATGATAGTGATTAAAAATAAGTCTTCCCCACCAGAAATTACAGAAAAATTATTTGAAAGAACCCCTGCTTATTGGTTAATGTAGATTTTTCAAGCAAGCAGCAGACACTGCAGTATATCATTTTGGGTTGTCAAAATTTGCCACTTAGCCCATAATTGATCAGACAGAACCTAGAGACCAGAATTACATACCAGCAACTCTCTATCCTTTGTAAACAATAGATGACACATACTTCTCTTGCAAATTCAGATCCCTGCATATCCTCTAATTTGACAAGTAGATGGCACTAGACCTGAAGTATTATGGCCAACAAAATGTTACATACAACATTTGGAAAATCCTAAAACCCTTTCTGATTTATGTAATCTTATATATGCTTGGCCCTCAAACCACAAGAAACAAAAAGATGTCATAGTGCCAGTCTAGTGGAAGAAATCAGAACTGATTTCTGATATAATTCTGATATAAAAGTATATATAATTCCCATCATCCTGCTACTGGAGTTGTCCAAAATATGCTTTAAATAATAATAGAGAAAATTCCTTTCCATCCCAACAATTTTATTCAATTGCAAAACAAACAAAACAAAAAATAAGCAAAAAAACTACCTATTACCCCTCCCCAATGTTATTAATTATATTCTTTGGTGTTCTATATGAACAGCACATACAATAGCATAACAACTTGTCCCAGGACCTTTTCCATTTGAACAACATCAAATCCCCAATGAGAAGAATTAAAGACTGATATCTATATAAGGCTTTGAGGTCTGTATGTAACTTAACACATTATGAGTCTCATAAAAGATCTCTAAGGAAAGATACTTCCCATTTTACATAAGAGGAAACTGAGATACACAGACAATGTGATTTGAGTGAGGACTTTGATCTATTAAGAATCAGAGATAGAATTTAAACTCATCTTCCTAGTTCCATGACCAGAACTTGAACCAATGGACCATACAAATTCTTTGCAAACTTTGAAATATCAAAGAATGATTATTAGCAATGCCTATTGATTACACAATGGGTATTATTGTTAATAGCTACAGTGGTCCAGTGGGTCAGAGAATGTGTTTTCTTTCCAAATATCACAATTGGGAACTGAAAACTGGTTCAAGGTTGGCCTTCTGAATCACAAACTTTACCTTGATGGCTCTTATTAAAGATGTGGTAGAGTTCAAGGTCTTTTCTCTGAATCCTTTGATTGACATCCTAATGTCCTGAGAGTAGCAGGCCTTCTACTCAGAGTGCATTTCATTTTCTGTGTTCATTGTACCAAAAGGATTCAAGTTAGTGGATTGTCAGACAGACCCTGCAGTGAGGAGCAAAGCAAGTAGACTCTCACAGAGTTTTTGATTTGCATGATTTCAAAGGGCAGAAGAGCCCCAGGCTCCATGTTCACAGGGATCCCTCATGGTGGTCCTACCTTTGTGGAAATGAATAACAGTAGCAAAGCTCCTACTAGGTTTTTTTTTTTTCCCCAATTGGGCTTCTTCGATTCTTGTTCTTGAGAAATGAAGATTCTTTCACATGAAAATGATCGTCTGACCATTGAGTTTTACTCTTTTGGGCAAGTCAAGATGAATTTTTTACAAGAATAGTGAGAATATGAAAATTATCCAGAGGCAACATGCTGTATAGATTAATGGACTTGTAGCCAGGAAGACTTAGGTTCAAATCATGCCTCAAATACTAGTGTATGACCTTATGAAAGTCATTTCCCTCCTTTGTTTTAGGTTTCTCATCTATATAAGAAGAGGCTTAACTTAGGAATGTTAAGGACTCTTCTAAGACCTTAAGAAAGACAGTTGTGTAATGCATTGAGAGCTGGCCCCACAATCAAAAAGTCCTGGGTTCAAATGCTGTTTATGGTTCAGACTAAAGCTATGACTTTGGGCAAGTCACTTGACTTTTCAGTCTGAAGACAATTCTCTAAGATTGCACACTGGAGAGAAGGTGCTGATCTGCATTTTTGTTGTTTTTCATTCATGTCCAACTCTTGGTGACTTCATTTGTGATTTTCTTGGCAAAGATACTGAAATAGTTTGCTATTTCCTTCTCCAGGAAACCAGGGCAAACAGGGTTAAGTGACTTGCCCAGGATCATGCAGTTCATAAGTGTCTGAGGCCAGATTTGATTCAGTAGATGAATCTTCCTGACTCTAGGTCTGGCATTCTATGTATTGTGGGGCCACCTTGCTGCCTACCTGAACTGCATTGAGAATTGAGTGGGAGATTCTGATCCTTGAATCATGGTGCTTGAATAGGAAATGCTGGTTTTGATTAGTTGTCTCTCCCCCTACTTTTTCAATTATTAAATAAGAAGAGATTTTCCTCACTTGAGAATTCACATACTATCAATCCCTGTGCTATCATTTCCTTTAGAAGATTTGCTATGGGAATGAAATTTAACTTTGTTGTATTCCCAGGAAATCTGGGCTTCTTTATTTTACCCTTGATAGGAGACCCAACCGAAATCCAAAGCAAATCCATTTGGCACAGATCTGGTTTAGAACAAAAATGCTTCTGAGGAAGGTATAATAATAGTTAAGATTTTACCTTGAAAAAGTGGGTATGTGTGGCTTATTTCATGACCTAGTTGAAAGAGTCCTGGATTTTGAGTCAGAAAATCTGGAATCCAACCCAGATACTATTACTCTTCCTGAGTTATCATGGGAGACTCATTCTTTACAATCCTCAGTTTCCTTAGCTGTTAAATAAGGGACAATGGGACTGTCTAAACTCTGGTATCTGTTTCCCTTTAGTCCCTAGGATTTGTGTGTCTGTGTGTGTTTACATGTTCCTAGAATTCAATTTGGGATAGAGAAATGAGAAGTTAATAGAGAATATAGCCAGACAACTCTTGGTTCCGTGCAGATACAGATTTTGCATTATCCAGACAGTTTGGCAACTTGGCAATAGAACAAGGAACTCCCTGTTGCCAATGACAAAGATTTGGCAAAAGTCCTTCTAAATCTGTGGTAGTATGATCTGAAAGGATGAATGAATGCAATGAAAGATTACTCTGTAATATACAGTACCCAGGATCAAAAATAGAGAACTGAAAGGGACATAAGAGGTCATTGAGTCAAATCCCCTCATTTTATAGAAAAAGCAACTAAAGCCCAGAGAGGTTGAGATTAAGTGATTTGCTTAGCATCACATAGCTATACATGTGATTTTGCTAACTGCCTCAATGGGTTTTAATCGAAGCAGGTCTGAACTTGGGTTCAAATCAAGTTTTTTAACTTCTTTTCTATGTGAATTCACTTTCTATGTAAATCCTCCATAATTTTAGGGTTTCCCACACAGACATGGAGGGATGCTCATAGAGAATTCCTCCTTCTACAGATTTGAACACTTTGCCTAAAGAAGGCTCAGCCCTTTTTCTCCTACTTTGCAGCTGGGGTTTGAGTTAGACAAAGAAAACTCGACCTGTTAAACATTGCTTTTATCTCACAGATCTGTTTGCAATTCAGTTTTGCAAAGGGCACCGACTGCCTCCAAGGGGAGTCGCTATTCACTATGGATGCTGCTTTCCATGGTTGCTAAGACTTTTGGAAAGTCCCTAGACAGTGCTTGTTAAATAAACTCCATGAAAGAAATCGGCCAAGCTTAGGGTCCACCTTCCCTCCAACATTCATGAAAACAACAGTGACCTGGCTCACGTGGCTCTAGCTATGAGATGATTCCCTTTCATCCTCCAACATTAGTTTCTTGTGATGTCATTTATTCTTTAAATATATAAAATGCTAAAGTTTTTTTCAAGGTAGATTGGTAGGCAAGGTTACTATTATGAGAATGTATTTAGGGGAAACTCAAAGGAAATAAGATTTTGGTGAGAATTAAGCCTTTCTGGCTTTTGATTTCAGCCAAGTTGCAAAAGTTTTGCTCCCGTGGCAAATAGGATCTCCCATTTCTGTAGGACTTGGTCCTTTACAGAGTGCTCTGTTCATAATAACCTTGAATATGGTTCATTGCTTCTAATCCCCATTTCTAGAAAAAGAAACTGAGGCATGCTGTGGTGAAGTGACACATTTGACAGTGAAGGACAACTAACCCCAGGAACCAGGAAACAAACCCATGTCTCTCCTGACCTCAAACAGGGTTCTTGTCCCAACTTTAAGTTTATGTGCATTATCCTTAGCTTCCAAGTACATCTCAAGATCTGCCTCTTACAAAAATCCATTCGTAATCCTTCCCCTATTAATTTGAATGGAGAGCTAGGTCATGCAGTGGATAGAGGGCAAGATCTGGAATCAGGAAAGCTCATCTTTCTGAGTTCAAATCTGGTCTCAGATCATTTACTACCTGTTTGACTCTGGTAAAGAAATATCTGCTGCATTTACAGAATGACTCCCAGTCTCCACAACCATTCTGAGTTCCTTCCCAGTTACCGACCAGGAGAGAACTTGGGTAGCTCAATGAATGTCTAATTTTCCTCCTCTTCAGAAGAAGGGAGTGAACTAGATGTCTAAGTCTTTTCCATTTCTAAAGCCATGATCTAAAAGGGTTTGTGTTCCCGGACTGGAAGTGTCATGGGCTCTAAAGAAACTAAAGATATGAATTTCCACTGGAAAACATTGGTTAAAAAAAAATCCTTTCACTTTGCTGAATCAGCAGATGGTATGTGCAACATTCCTGTTTTTTTTTTTAACATATACCATTTTCTGTAGCCTTATAAGTTCACACTCACTCATTACTGCCAATCACAACAATTATCTTTAAAAAATACCAGATAAGATAAACGAGTGAGGATACAGCTAAGAAAATATTGTTATCAACTCAGTGCTTTGGGGTAACTGGGTGGTACAGTGTATAGAACACTGGTCTTTGAGTCAGGAAGACTCATTGTAAGTTCAAATTTGGTCTCAGATATTTATTAGCTATGTGACCCTGGGCAAGTCACTTAACCCTGTTGGCTTCAGTTCCTCCAATGTATAATGAACTGAAAAAGGTAAAGTCAGACCACTCTAGCATTTTTGCCAAGAAAACTAATTGGAATCACAGTGTCAAACAACTGAAATGGCTGAACAATAACAATGATTTATCCTGAAACTCTTACACAAGGTGCATAATGTCAGTCTTGCAGTATGTATTATACTGATCATATTTTGGTGAGAGGCAGTGTTGCTTAATGGTTAGGGAGTTGACCTCCATATCAGGTCAGGAAAACAAGGATTCAAGTATCACCTTGGATACATTCTCTCCTGTCTGACCTCTTAAGTGTCTAGGCTATTTTCTAAGGTGGCATAGTAGATAGAGTGCCAGGACTAGAGTCAGAAAGACTCATCTTCCTGAGATCAAATCCAGTCTCAGACACTTTATTAGCTGTGTGACCATGGGCAAATCATTTCACCCTGTTTGTCTTAGTTTCCTTATTTGTAAAATGAGTTGTAGAAAGAAATGGCAAACCACTCCAAAATCTTTGCCAAGAAAATCTCACATGGACTCACAAAGAGTTGAACAGCATTTTAAAATGACTCAACAGAGTAGCTGAGTTGTCAAAGCGAAGATAATATTTTTACATTTGAAATGTCATGGTCCATGTGACCAGATTGTATGTTGTTGGCATGTTTGTCAGAAGAAAAATTTGCAGGGAGGTTGGCCAGGATGCTGCTTCTGTGTCTTTGGACTGTCCCCAAGTGACCGTGCTCATTTCATGATGATCCCCCATCCACACTCTTTTTCTCCCTGGAGAGTTTCTGGTTTTTGTGGAGATCTGGAGCATTTATCATCAACAAAAATGACATGGTTTCATTTATAGAAATTGAGTGGGTAGCAGAGAATAATACATTCTCCTTATACACAAATGCTGCCATGATTATGGAAGACTCTACTTTAAATGATACATTTGGTGCCTTATGCTATTTTCATTCATTCACAACAACAACAAGAATAATAATAATAACATCTAGAATTTCCATGTTTTAAATTTGGTCAACTGCTTTAGAAATATTGCTCAATTGATCATCAAGATAGCCTTGGAAAATCGATGTTGGAAAAATTGAGGTTGAGAGATACTAAGTAATTAGAGTCACACCACTACTCGATGTCTGAGGCATTCTAATTCATTTACTCTATTTTCTCTATTCACAATGTCACCTCAGCTCTATCCAATGGCATCCTGCCAAGTGGCAATTTTAAATACCACTCCATGACCTTTGATTCACAGGCAGATTCATAAAGATAGTACTGGCAGTGGTGTCTGCTCTTCAGGCAGAGTGTTTTTTCCATGTGGTATTTCTCCATAGTTTCTCCCTAGGGAGAATGGTATGGCTGGCTGATGCCATTGCCAGACGTGGGATGCTGGTTCCTTCATTTAAGGATGAGTCTATCCCCAAAGGCAATGAGTAATTAACCAGGAACCTGAAAAAACCCCTACATTTTGGACATTTTTTCTGAGTAGGAGGAAGACAAAGGATATGCAGCAGGAACCTGCTGCCCCTGCAAACTGTTTAATTCAGGGAATCTGTTCCATCACTTGGTCCCAAAATTTTAGTGACTTCCCACTCCCTCCATTCCTCATATTAATTCAGTTGTTAAATTCTGTGAATCCTATTTCCCTACTGTCACCCACATCATACTACCTTCATTACTTCTAGCTGGGATTACTACTATAGCCTCATTAATTGGATTATCTGCTTCCTTATCTGCAAACTAGGTGTGATAATTATGCTTGTGACAGGTTTTCACAGTAATCTTGCAAGGGTCTCTAAATCTGAGTTAAAATGGGAGCTTGTGTCTTTGTCATCCTTGAAGCCACCTTTGGTCTTTGCTTCTAAACTGTAGCTGGTTGGCAGATTCCCCATAGCAATGATGGTACAAGGCTATTGTCCAGACCATAAATTTCTAGATCAAAGGGACAGAGAAACCACCAGAAGTGAGTGAACCATAATTCTTCTGGAAGAAAATGAAGGATCAAATAAATTTGAGCTGTGTAAAATACAAACCAACAAAAATATTCACTTGTTTTCTGTCTCTAGACACTTATCTTTATAGTAATGAGATAATCATTTTAATGTATAGAGGGTGAACACAACTTATTTATGATCACTGAAATCTTAATCTATTACAATCTATTTAAAATATCATCTCCATTTATATATGCTTTTTCACTTTAGTCAGTGGTATCCTTAATAAGATAAGCAAAGGGAAGTATGATGGGCAAGATCTCCTCGGAAATCTCTTTGTGTTCTGGAATTATTAAGTGGGAATTAGAATCAATTCAATAAATATTTTCAGGGACCTTAATTGTACCCAAGAGAGGCAATATGGCATTGATATAGAGATCTTGCCTGAAAGTCAGACTCCAGCCTTTGATCTGAATCAGACTTGATATGTGACCAACTTAGTTTCTTGATGCTCTCTAGATCTCTCTAGAACTGGGAGCCCTTGCTCTAAGATGGTCAATAGACTTTGCTCAAGTAGGGGCTGTCTATCTCAATGACACTAAGTCCAATATCTTATCATCTTGTACCAGAAGGCGTGTCAGGTGCTAGGGATGCAAAGACAAAACTCATGTTTGTCCTCAAGGTTGTTGCATTCTGATGGTAGGAAGATATATGTGTGGGCCATCTGGGTATGACCCAGGCAGAAAGACTGCACTAAATGATTTGAGGGGTAGGGAAAAATAGAGGTAACTCCAAGAGGCCGAGGTGAGAAGGTAATATATTCAGTCTTAGTACAAAGACAAAGAGATGGGAGATGGGAATAAAAATAAATAAGAAAGAGTAGATAATCAAGTTTGTTCAGGATGAAGAGTACAGGGAAGGGGTTACAGTGATAAACCTGGAAGAGGAGACAGGAAGTAGACCGTGAAGGGCTTTAAATGCAACCCTCACTCCTCCAGATTCTAATAGGTTACCAGCCCAGCTGGAAATGGGCAGCTGAATTATAATTAAATGCAGATGAGCTACTGCTCTATGCAAATGTTCTTCATACTTTTTTAAAAAAATGTTTGATAGTAGGTTCTCTTTGATCTTTGAGAGAGAAATATGGGGGACCAAAATTCCAGCCTAGTGGTAGAATGGGAAAAAGAGAAAACTGATTTTAAAAAAAGTAATTTTGATGAAAGGAGAAAAGAATGCAGCATTATCTGATATTTAAAAGCAAAAATAGGAGACAATGGGTATTTGGGAGGAAGGGAGAAAACTAGGATTATTGTTTAAGGAGAGTGTTGAGTTTGGATGAAGTAGACCTGAAATCAAATCTTCCCCCCCCCCCCCCCCCCGGTATTGACTAACTTTGTGACTGTGGGCAATTCATTCAACCCTCAGATCCTTACTTGTAAAACAGGGCTTATAAGATCTGTTGCACTCAACTCATAGGGTTGTTACAATGCTCAAATGAGATGCTTTGCAGATTTTCAAATGCTACATAGATGTTAGTTGATGCTATTGTTTAGAGAGAAAAGGAATTTTGGTCTTGGGAATACAAAATAGTGGTTAAGGAAGCTTTTTAGAGGAGAAAATTTGACCAGAGGCCAAAATTGGGTAGACACGGGATCAAGACAAAAACAAAAAACAATCAAAGGACCCAAGTCTTTTAAAATTCAAGGGATCTGGGCACTGAACTAGCTTGACAAGAGAGCACCAACAGGAAGCATCTGGAAGTGACTCATTCCAGATATTTTACCTGAGTCAATTGTTAAAGGGACACAGCTTGTCACAGTGGATAGAGGAGCAGTGATTTGAGAGCCAGGAAAGGCCATTTCAAAGTCTATATTTGTTAACTGTGACTGTGGGCAAGTCTCATAACATCACTATGACACAGTTTTCTCCTTTCTAACAAGAGTTACTTAAACTCAATGTTCCCTAAGGTCCCCTTCAATTGCAAATCTATGAATCCCTTAAAAAAAGAAAGAACAGCAATAAGACAACCAGAATTGCATGATTTCCACATCTCCTCCCCCATACTAAAGATACCAAACTATAGTCCATATGATATGTTCTTAACTTGAATACACTGTTTGTTTTTCCAATGGAGTTAATTGGATGAAAATCCTCCCATGATTTTCAGTCTTGATATCTGAGGAATGAAACCACCCTCTTCCCAACGTGCTTAGCCAAAGAGGAGGCCTCTGCAAAGTTAACAAGTTCTGAGGGTATATTAACTGTTCTCCACTAAATGAAGAATTCCCAGAGAAGGGAGCTAAATCATTGGAGGTTTCAATAACTTGTCATTATGATTTTCTCAAAAGAATGTTCAGAGTATCAGACCCATGGCATTTAACTGCTAGAAAATTCTCCTTAGCCTGCCTCAGTTCAAAATGAATCTAGGAAGGCATGAAGCTTTTCTTCTGGAAAAACTGCAAGGGCAGAAGCTTTATTCCCAGTTCTATAGTTTGTTTGTTTTTTTGTTGTTCTATTTCAGTAGTGCTGACTCTTTATGATCCCATTTGGGATTTTCCTAGTGAAGAAACTGGAGTAGTTTGCCATTCTGTACCCTGGCTCATTTTTCAGATGAGGAAACTGAGGCAGACAGAATTTAATGACTTGCCTCTTGTCACCAAGGTAATAAGCATCTAAATCCAGATTTGAACTCAGAAGTAGAGCTTTCCTTACCCCAGGTCTATCATTCTACCCACTGAACCTTTTAGCTGCCTTGGCTCTATAGGATTGCATTTAAATGGATTTATAGAAGGACCCTCATTCTCTGGGGACTGACTAGTGAGTGGTCCAAGGAAAGCAAGTCATCATATGATACTTTTTAAAGTAAACAGAAATGAAAAAAATTATGAAACTGGTTAGTCAATATTAGATTCAAGTAAATAGTAACCGGAGCAGCAGCATTATATGTAGGAGATCAGCATCACTAGGGAACAGGATGAGCTGTCCATCATCCCTGTGGCTACCAGAGTTGTACCAAAGATGCTTTCAGTAAACCTACAGAGCATGAGCTCTCACTCATAATGCTCTCACTCAACAACAAAACTGTGGTGTCATCCTTCTGTGCAACAGGCTAGAGAACATTAAATATAAATAACAAGTGTAAGATGGCAAACTATCTCAATCATTTATTTAAATTATGCTTTTTTGTTTTTCCCAAGTTTATATAAAAAGTTTTTTAACATTCATTTTTTAAACTTTGAATTCCAAATTATCTCTCTTCTTCCAATCCTACCTCTCCCCTCATTGAGAAAGCAAGATGTCACAATCATTTATATATAAACCCCACAGAAAAAGATGAAAAGACGTGAATAAGAATGGTAAAATAATACAATAGCACTTTATCTTCAGTATCTCCCAATAATCCAATAAACCTTCAGCCTCCCAATAATTCAGTAAAGCACTTGATTAAGGTTTTATGGTCAACATTTTACGGTTGAGGAAATTGAAGCAATGATGTGATTCAACCGTGGTCTTACAGCTAGTAAGGAGCATAGGGAGAATTTGAATCCGGATATCTTCAGTTATCAAGACTATTTTCCATCTTTATTTCCATTGTTTCTACTAGATAGAAGGTTTGTCTTAGAGCCATGAAGACCAGTGTTTGAGTATTGTCTTCTCATATAGTTTTGTTTTGTCTTTTCAATTCTGTCTGCCTCTCTATGCCCTATTTTGGGGCTTTCTTGGTAAAGGAACTAGGGTGGTCTGTCATTTCCTTCTCCAGATGAGAAAACCATGGCAAATAGGGGTAACTGACTTACCAAAGGTCACACAGAGAGTATGTGAGCTTATGAAGACAAATCCCAGTTCTTTATTCACGGCACCATGTTGCTGTTTCTCTAATACATTACTAACTGGGATAATCAGAGTGGTTTAATTTCTTGGTGTTCCAAGAAACTCTTCATATTAATAAGAACCTACTATGTGCCAGTTACTATTCTAAGCATAGGGGATACAAAAAATAAAAATAAAAAGGTAGTTCCTGAACTCAAGGAGTCAAACAAGGAAGGCAACATGCAAACAAACATATACAAAATGATTTTTATATCAGCTAGAGGGAAAGATCTAGAATTAAGAAGTTGTGAAAGGCTGCCTGTAAAAGATGGGATTTCAGTGCAGAATTAAAGGAAGTTGGGAAAGTCTAAGGTTAGAGCAGAGGAGAGAGAGCATTTCAGGTTTAGACATCGCCAGAGGGGTTGGGGCTGAAAAAGATAGATTTGAGATGTATAGAGACAGTGATGATATCCCCAAGAGTAGATGAGATCAGCACACAAGTAATCTAGAGAGAGAAAAGGAGAGAACCCAGGAGGGAACTCTGAGAGTCATCTATGATTTGAGGTATGATCTAGAAGAGGATCCAACAAAGGGGAAAGAGAAGGAACAGTCAGAGGGGTAGGAGGAAAACCAGAACGGAGTGATCTCCTGAAGAGAAGAGTATCAAAGAGAAATGTGAACAACAGTGCCAAATGTTACAGAACGAGAACAGACATCGAAGGAAAAAACACAAAACATTGATTTTCACCCTAGGAGTAGGAGTTTCTTAAGTTAAATTCACAATACATGTACATATGTAACACGTTGTACATACATACAGATATATGGACATATTTATGTCTATCAAACAGCTATCTAGCTATCTATCATGCTAGGCAAAACTTGCATGCATATATAAATATACTTTGGTTATTGTGTCAAAGTCTGGTCTAAGCTCTTTGGTCCCCTCATTTCAGCTGAAGGAAAGGAGCATATTAAAGGAATTATCCAACTATGTAAAATGACATAAAAAGCTTTTGCCTGCATTGTTTGACCTCCTTAATCCGAGAAAGCTGATCCATCAGCAGGGGTGTCCACAGCATGTATCCACAAACTAGTTCACGCTCTGTTGGATGAGTGCCTTTTTCTTCTTTTTTGGTTGGATGCAGGGAGAATGAGTAAGGAGAATAAACTAAAATTAGATTGAAATTATAGAATAAAGAATTTGCCATGATTTAATGATTTTTCAACTTTCAGATGAGGAAGATTTTAAATCTTATTTCTTTTTTTATTTTTAGAAGGCTTGAAGAATTTCTCAGATTATGAATTATTCATTAATATTGCTAGCTGTTTCCTTTTAGATAAGTCTATTGAATCATATAATAATAATAATAACAACAGCAACAACAGTTCAGATTTATATGGCCCATTTAAGTTTACAATATTGCATTGTACAGATAGCTATGCTACTACAGGCAGTATAGTGAATAGAATAACTGACCCTGAAGAGAACCTGAGGTCAAATTCAGATTCAATCACTTTCTAACTGTATGACCCTATGCAAGTCATTTACTCCCAATTTTCTCCCCTGCCTCCCCATTATCATCATTTGATCCTCATAACAACCCATTTTTATATACCATATATATATATATATATATATATATATATACACACACACACACAGGAAGTATCCTTTTCCTCATTTGTCCATGATGCCTACTTTTTGGGGCAAGATGGTATGTTTTATACATTTAACCCCTTCCTCTATTCCCCTGATGAGGAAATTGAGGCTCAGGGAGTTAGATGACTTCTCCTATGTCTTTCTATTAAAGTCTTTCTGTTTTCATGTCTAGCATTCTATTAACTATATGAAACTGAAAACAGTTATTTTATAATTTATTCTCATATCATTTGCCTATGTTATCCCCTCTTCAAAAATGAACTATTGTGTTAAAACTTTTCAATAATGAGATTATTTGTAGATGAAAGTAGGTTTATATTATGGATAGAGGGTGATCCTTGAAGTTAAAAAGATAGAGTCTAGTTCTGCCTTTGACCTAGCAAAACTGTGTAATCAAAGCTAAACTAAACCTTTCATTTCCCCTGGCTACTCTCTATGGCTCTGGGTTCAAGATGAGTTGTTGAACTCAATTCAGACTTTTTCTACCAGAAACTCTTCACCCCAGAGAATCCATAGGTTCATCACTTCCTACTTCTCCGTCAACTACATTTTTTTATTCTTGTAGAATGTTTTTTGTGTATGCATATATGGTTATAGACATTTATATGCACATTTATCTCTACATATAAATATGTGTACATGTATGTAAAAACTACTGAGAGAGGAAATAAATCTATTTATTTCTTTTTAATGAAGTAACAATGTTATTATTACTACTACTACTATTATTATTAGTATTAGTTTTTGTGAGGCAAATGGGGTTAAGTGGCTTGCCCAAGGCCACATAACTAGGTAATTATGAAGTATCTGAGGCTGGATTTGAACTCAGGTACTCCTGACTTCAGGGCTAGTGCTCTATCTACTGCAGCAACTAGCTGCCCCCAGTGTTATTATTAACCTAACATCTCTTTAACTCTGGTCAACCACAGTTTGAGCTGGCAACCATTTTTCAGTGTGGTCTGATTGGGTTTTGTAATTATGGAAAAAAATCCATAGTCAACCATTGAATATTTAGTTTTAGTTGAGAAAATAATATAAACTTAGACCATAGGTTTTGAGTTGTAAGAGGTCAATGTGGTCCTTGAATCTAAACCCTCATTTTCTAGATGATGACAGTGACTTTACCAGGGTCACACAGAACCCTAGGACGTATCTAATATGGAATTTGAAACCTGGCCTTTCTAGCCCCAAGGGTAGAATTCTATCTACTACACTCTTTATTTCCTGAAAGGATGCCAAAGTAAAATCTCCAAAAAGACAGTTTTCTTTTTGTTCTTATATTCTTTCATTCCTAGCCCAATGCCTGGTGGAGAGTAGGCCTTTAATAAATGTTTGCTCAATGGAATTGAATTAAATTTAAATTTAATTAAACTCAAATGTATTGGGGCAGTTAGGGGGCACAGTGGATAGAGCACTGGCCCTGGAGTCAGGAGTACCTGAGTACAAATCTAGCCTCAGACACTTAATAATTACCTAGCCATGTGGCCTTGGGCAAGTCACTTAATCCCATTGCTTTAAATAAATAAAAAAAATTAAAAACAAACAAAAAACACCTAAATGTATCAAAACAGATAAGATCCACAAGTTTCTATTTCAAATTCTTTTTCTGAATGAATTAGAAGAATTTGTTAATGAAATCAATAAAGATACTAATTAGAGGATGAATGCTTTACCCTAAAGGATCTTAAATACTTGTTGGAGGAAGAACACCTATGGACATGTGTTAGAAAACAAGACCACATATAGAAATGATCAAATTTGCTGGTCAAGATATGAGTATACAGAAAGAAATGAGGCCCTAATGTGTGGTACATATATATCATATGCATAAAGATACATATAGATACAACTACAAATATATATATGTATATATATACATATATATACATATATATATATATTTGTTAACATATTTGAGTGGCCATAAACTAATTTTGCAAATTATTTGTGAAGAGAGCTTTTTAGGTCATCATGAAATCAATTGTAATAAGTTTTACCCACTAACTTGAACAAATGTTTGTAATAGGGTCAGCTAAGTGGAGCAGTGATTAGACCACTAGCTCTGGAGTCAAGAGGACCTGAATTCAAATCTGGTCTCAGATACTTAATAACTACCTAACTGTATGACCTTGGGCAAGTCACTTAACCCTTGGCAATAGCCAAGGCAAAAAAAAAAAAAACCCTTAAGAAAAAACAAGCAAAAACCCAAATGTTTGTAATATATCAAGGTATAGGTTTGCATGTTTAAACAATTATTTCACCCATGGTCTGCCACTTGGAAAAAAAGAAAGTCCATCTTGCCTCAGGTAGGTAGACATCATGGACAAATGAGGAAAAGGAAATTTCCTGTGTAAAGGTGTTGAACTCTCTAAATATGCCAGCATGACTCTATTTTTCTGGTCCCTTTTTTTAACAGTAGTCTCTAAATGGTCAATTCAGTATTTCTGCCTGCTTTAGAATTTTTTTCATCTTCTTTCTGGAGCCAAGATGAAGTGTTAAGTATTTATAGACAGAATTTGGCACTTTATCTGGGAGAGAGGAACAATGTTTTATAGAAGCAAAAAAACTTGAGTTGGTGCTGGTGAGAAGTCCATTTCTGATAGTCTGGACCTTGTAATGGGACGTAGAAGCTTCCCTTTGCCTCTATGACTGTGTTATTATAGCACAGTTGAGTCTTACCTGAATCACTTGAAAGGCCAATCAGAAACCTTTAATGCCTTTTAGGGTAGAGGTGGCAGGAGAGAGAAGGGATCAAAAACAAAAAGTCAGATTGGGAGTTGAGCCAATGAGCTTGGTTGGTAGAATTTTGGGAGAGTATCCAAGAAGTCTGTGATATTTCTCTGGTTAGCTCTGCAATATTGTTTTTTCTATTGTAAGAAAAAAATTTAACTCTTTCTTGTAAAAGAGTCTTACCTGATGCAAAAATAAACAATCAAGAGCAAAATAAAATAAAAATAAATTCGTAAGGGGGAAATAAAAGGATGCTTGGTTGTACATGTTTCTTCTAAAATGTTAAGATAAGAACATTTTCATCCCTTTTCCACCACCACCCCCCGTTCCCTGAGGGAACATTGGACCCTTGCCATGTTCCTGCTGAGGCTTTCTTAGGAGAATTTCTGGAAGCGGCACCCTCTGAGGTAATCATGTTCTCCATGCTTGCTCCAATCACTCGAACTGCCCCAAACATTCCTCTTTGGAGCACTCGTCCACTTATACTTTATTGATAAATGCTTCCCTCCTAGATTTCAATGGGGATGTTTGATTTTGGCACAGTGACAAAGGAAAATATTATACTTGGCACCGTACAATCTCAAAAATTCTTCAAGAGTAAGACAGCAAAGAGAATGTTCTGTTGTATTTGGAGCATCCTCTCTGCCAGTGTGTGGTACAACAAGGCCTCGTCTGTGTGTGATTCCACATAAACATTCTCTCTCTTTGTTAAAAAGTTTAAGTGAACTTTCAGAAAGTAGAAAGTAATTAAATATTCATGTTCTACAGGAGACTCTATATAGAACATATCTACAGGGGTTCAATTTAGGGTAAGCAGACATTCAATTAGCTTTCACATTAACTTAACTAGTTAAATGACCATTATGTCTGAATTCATTAAAGAGTGGTGAAGTTATGGATAAAATGTGAAATGGACAAGGAGAAAACAGTTTTCATGGCATCGTTGATGGTATTCATGGACCTAGTTATACTTTTATACTTACTTAGCATGGAGAGTTAATGAGAGCCATATTCACAGGATTTAACCCTAGAAATCTCTGAAAACAGACACTACAGGACTACAAGTCTAACTAACATTGGCTAGTCTTGAATGAGTTTTACATCAGATAAACTGAGACTTGGGAAAGACCTTAGCTTAAAAAGGTCTAGGTCTTCCACTGTATCTGGGGCCCTGGCTGACTTGACTTTTGTCTTACCACTGGACTCCAATGACTGGAGGAGAGAGTGAGGCTGGTGACTTTGCCCAGCTTTGCCTTATTTAAATCCAATTCACTTGGAAGTCAAGACATCTCCATCCTGATGTCACTAGTATGACAACAACATTAACATATAATAGAAATAAAAGATATGGACAACTCAGAATATACTCATCACTACCATTGGAAAACCAATCCAAAGCATTTTTACTTAAAAGAAGCAACATGGTATTTTGAGCCAGTTTGGGAACCAAAAAACACAACATAAACAAAAACAAAAAAAAAAGATCCGTGTGCAAATCTTGCTTCTGACTCCAGGAATTCTTTAAAAAATAAGTTCTCTGTGGTCTAAGGCAATGGTGTCATCTTAGAAATAGAAACACCAGCCACCTATTGACTGAGAAAAATCTCAAATTAGCATTATTATAAATTGCATTATATTTTGAGTTATACTTTTCCCTGCTGAAAGTGAACTATGATCTTCATCCTGTGAATATAACAGAGCACCCTGATATTTGTGTGCATGTGTGTGTGTGTGTGTGTGTGTGTTTGTGTGTGTGTGTAAAAATCAGGTTAAATGATTTGACCAAGGTCACATAGTAAGTATCAAGCATCTCAGATTGGATTTGAACTCAAGTCTTCCTGACTCCAGAGCCAGTACTCTATCCACTGCTCATCATAACTGCTCTTGAATTATATTTTAAATAAGTTTGTTGAATAATTCCCATTTACATTTTAATCTAGTTAAGGGCAGATTTGGAAGTATTATGGGCACACCTCAATTCTATTACAATTGCAGAGAAGGTTCCATCCTTCATTGGTAGAGAGTTCTTTCACCTGTAAATTCCCTATACCACTAAAATCACAGGTCTCACTGCAATGTCAGAAATGGAAAATCATATTTTTGAAAGCTGATATAATTTGAATTGCAGTTGAAATTGGAGTGGGAGCTACATTTTCTGTGCCAGGATTCCAATCTAGTCAATATAAGAAACTCAGAGTGATATAGAAACAGTAGTTATTGCTCTCTTCATAAAAAAATCAATGATTCATTTTTGTGCTGATATATACACATAAATATTTATGTATTATATAATTACACACACTAGAAATGAGCCAAAAGGGTTTCTGTGTGTGTGTGTGTGTGTGTGTGTGTGTGTGTGTGTGTGTGTGTATTGAAATAAAGGGAAAAACTTGGTATATATAAACATCAGGAAAAAATGGTCCTTGAAGATAGGGATTCTTTCTAAATGTGTAATCCTCTGAATATATAATAGATATTTAATAAATGCCTATTGAATTGGATTCAAATGTAATTTTTAGGGTTAAAACACATTAAATCACACATATATTCAGACAGACAGAAAAAATCTCAAAATCTCCTTCATCAGTCTCCCTCTTCCCCAGATCCTTCCCTTTTGAAGTATATATATTTTTGAGAAAGTCCATTCCAATATTACCCTTAGGATGTTCCATTGAAATGCATTCTTTGAATTCATGTTAAGTGAGGTAACAGAATCAATGTGGGATTCTGGGGCCACATCCCCAAGCAGGTGACGTTTTGGTGAAGAAACCAAAATCTCTGCCACAGAGCACAAAGAGGGAGAACTGCTTTCCTCATATATCACTACTTTCCCCAAATCTGCTGGGAGTCTTTCAATTTTAATGGACTTTCCAGGCACAAGTATCCAAACAGACTCCTACTAAATGTTAATCTCTGGGTCCCATAACTGGTCATCTCTTCAACAGAGATCCACATTTCAGGCCAGCTGTGGCATCCAGATTTGAAACATGGAACAAGGCCCAAGGAATTAGAGATGGCCATTACTCATGACCCACTCAATGGTTCCTTCCAAAAATAAAACTGATTGATCATATTAATTTTCAATGTTTTAAGTATTTCTGATAGAATTTTCTGAGAAGTTAAGACTTAGGACTTAAGGGGACCTTAGAGTTGTTCTAGTTAGTCCAACTCACTCATTTAATGAGATGAAGAAATGGAGATCCAAAGGAGTGAATGGGACCTGCCTGGTTACTCATCTCGTGTAGTATGAGACATTTAAACACAGGACTACTCCCACCAGAGCCCATGGTTCTGTATGACAATATTACTTGCTACCAATTCTTGTAGAAAGAGGGGAATACATTATTTCCTCAATTTCTGTAAATCCAAATAAGGCAGCAAAATGGAAGACTTGGTGATAATAATGATGATAGGCATTTGTTCTTTAAAGAAGTCTTTTCTCCCCCCCCCCAAAAAAAATTGGATAATATACTATTTTTTCTTAATTACATGTAAAAACAGTTTTTAACACTCATTTTTCACAATTTTGAGTTTCAAATTATCTACCTCTCCCTCTCCTTCACCTCCCAAAGATAGTAAGCAATTTGATAAAGGTTATTCGTGTCCAAATTTGCACAACATATTTCCATATTAGTTATGTTACAAAAGAAAACAGAGCAAAAAAACCCTCAAAACACCAAAAGATAATTTTTTTAAAAGATGAAAAATGACATACTTCAATCTCCATTCATATTTTTATGAACATTTTATATGAATGTGTATAGCATTTTTATGAGTCTTTTGAATCATTATCTTAAATCATTATATTGCCAAGAATAGCCAAATCATTCATAATTGATCATCATACAATATGACTGTTAATGTGTACCATGTTCTCCTGGGTCTGCTACCTTCACAAAGAAGTCTTTCTTTTTTTTAGAAACAACTTTGAAGAGAGGTGGCATTAGTTAGCCACAAGACAGTATGGTATGATAGACATGAACCTTAGGAGATAAGGATGACAATAAACATCAGCTCATATCTAAAAATCACATTAGGATCTACAGGACTTGCAAACAACTCTTTGATGGTTAAGAAAACAGAAGTTCAGAAATGTGAAGTAATTTGCTGATGGTTATACAGCTAATGAGCCTGTGGGAAGGAGCTGGAATTAAGTTCTGCCAATGATTGACATTGGGATTGTAGACAAGTCATAGATTCTTAATGTCTTCCAGTAAATCTCTAAGATGATCTGGTGATGGAAGATGAATAGAGGGAGTTTCCACACCAAGAATCCCCAATTACAAACACCAATGAAGTCAAAGTTTTGATATATGTGGATACACACACATACACATGTTTGTACACACTAACATATATATTCATATTTACATAATGCCCAACACATGCTTATCTATATGTCTGTATATATGCATATCCACTTAGATAAGTGGGTATATACACACACTGAGATCATACAAAGACACATACATTTCAGAAGCAATGGCTTTATAGATACATGACTAAGTATGCACATGCACGTATGTAAAGACATGTGTATAATAAGTATACATCTGAGCAAAGTTTGAGTGAATGTGTGTGTATCAGACACTATTTAGCTTTGTCACCACAAGTAATCCCTGGGCCTCAGTTTCTTCATTTGTAAATGAGGGGAATGATCTTGATGGCCTGCAAGGTCTTTTGTAGCTCTGTCTCTCTGCTCTTGTGATTTTTCAATGTGTGGCTATTTGTCACAGTCCTTAATCACCTCTTTCCTGGAAAGTCTACAGCTTGCTTTTGCCCTTCTTGTATGACTAGTCAGTCCTTAGGATATGGCTGCCCCAAAGGCACTAGAGTATATTGAACACAATGGAGAGACTGCTCAGCAGCACCAGGGAGAAGTCTGATATTCCTCTGGGTCAAAGTCCTGAGAATCATTAATCATTTTAACTTTGGAAAAGACTTCTTTATTCTTGGTTCTTTTATAATGCCTAAATGTGATCCCCAGTTATAACCTCTATCAACTGCAGTTTACTCATCTGTAAAATGACAATAAAAATGGTGCCTACTTCCCAGAATTACTTCAAAGATCTAATGGGGTGATATTCATAAAATATTTTATGAATGTTAAAGTGTTATATAAATAAACTAGGTTGTGGAGATACAAAGAGGAAGAAAATAGTCCCTGGGGGATACTGTAGGAATGTAAGGAATCTCATATGATGTTGCATTATCTTATTTATCACAGTGAAGCATATCATATATCACATTTGATAGAATATAATTTATTTCATGATATTTCTAGTAATATCAAATTAAATTATAGTGACATTGTTCTGTTATGACCATATCATATAAATGTATAATGCATGTTGTGGTTCTTGAGCCTTTTTCAATCATTTCCAACACTTAGTGATGCCATTTGGGGTTTTCTTGATAAAGATAGAAGAGTGGTCTGCCTTTTCCTTTTACAGTACAGATGAGGAAACTGAGGCAAACAGGGTCAAGTGACTTGCCCAGGGTAACTATCTGAGATCAGATTTGAACTCAGGAAGAGTAGTCTTTCTGACTCCAGGCCTCCATCAACTGCAATGACACCAATATGCTTGCAAAAGATGCAAAATAATTTGAAATTGTGGCTAACATCAGAGGAAGGTCAGAAAAGGACTCTCATAACACTAAATTCTAAAGATGAAATCATTTAATGTTTTCAATTAATGAAGAGCCATAGTGACTACTAAGCATGTCATCACCCTCCCTCTTTCTCAAATCCCCGAGTAGAATTATAGACCATCAGCCATAAAAGGAATCTTGGAGACCATCTCATTTAACCCCCCACCAGACCACAGTTTCCCTAAACAAATGTTACCATTCAACCTTCTCTTGACTTCTAGGGAATGAGGGATTCACTGCTTGTCGGAGCAGTCCCTTTCACTTTGGAACAGCTCTGATGGCTAGGAAGTGTTTTCTTACTGTGAGCCAAGGCCTGCCTCTCTGTAACTTCCACCCATTGTTCTCATTCTGCCCTCAGAAGCCAAACAAAACATGTCCAATCTGCCTTCTCCATCATAGCCTTTACATATTTGAAGAGAGATGCGTCATGGGTTAGGACATAGTAATTATTTAATATGTTTGCTGAATCGAATTGAACCCTCCCCACCCAGCTTGGGATGAATCTTATTTTAGGCATGTAAATCTCTCATTCTTTTGAATGATCCTGATGTGTCATGGTTTTGAGTCCTTCCCCATCTAGTGACCCTCCCCTAGACTTGCTACAGTTTGTGCTGAGTCTGTGTTGGGTCCCAGTAATCGGAATTTCCTTTTCTGGGTGACCACAGGTCACCCTTTCAATAATGCATTTTAGATTTCTTCCAGGAGTGGAATGAGTCACACTCACTCAAACGTAGTGTGAAAGTCTACTGTATTACCCTAAATGACACAGTAATTCAAGGAGATACTGTCTCTTGTGATTTTCTGATTCTCTCTTCTATTAATCTTTTAAACATAATGCTCCAATCTGCTCTTCTCTGCTCTATGTGGCTTGGCAGATCTTGGTGGATGGCTTCCATTCTCCTTTTTCTTTTGTAAAATCCTCCCTTCTGGTTCTTAAGGCTCCTGGCAAAGCAAAAAATACTGACCCTTATAATGTGAACTCCATCTCTGGACAACAGCCAACCATGGTCTAGCAATCCAAATTCTCTTCTCAGATGGTATCTTCTTAACCTGCTGTTCTCTTCCTTTCCCTCCCTTCAATCAACCTCCACCTCTGGCCTTAGCAACTCACCCTAGATCTTCCTGATGACTCCATTTTTCATCCCATGAATTGCTGGGAGTGGATAGTGTTCATCAAGTTTGACAAGTCTCAGCAGGACCTTGCTCAGGCAGCAGATGTAAGTCCCTGGAAGGTAGAAGACCCATTTATTGTTTATGTCAGCTTCATCAGTGCCCCTCTGTGAGGAGTGGGCAATCACCACTGCTCATGTCTTCTTCCTCTGGCCATTAATGAATGACCTCTGACCTAATGGCATCTGTAGAGCCACAGGAGCATCCTTCAGAGCTACAGGAGCTGATTTCTTCTGAGATGGTCCAGTTCTCTATTTTATAGGAAGTGATGAGTGCTCTGTTTCTTTTTGAATGTTAATTTTTCTCCTTTCTTTCTCTAAATCATATTCATCTACTCTCCAACTTATTGAAACAGACAAAGGTTCACCTCTTTCTCTTTTCCTTGAATCACCTCTTCTTTTAAGAAACACTTACTTTACTCTGATAACTTAGAGGAAAGATATTTGATTCTTTGGCCAATTTATCTTATGCTCTCACTTAGAGAACATTCTTTATTTTTTACAGATATATGTTCTTCTTGGTAAATACCACCACCACCACCCCAGTCACCAACCCCGCCACCAGAGTCACCACAACACCACCAACAATAACCCCATCAATGGTGGCAACAAACATATTTTCACAGCTCTCTAAGATTTGCAAAATGCTTTCCAGAATAATTCTTAGAGCAATCTTCTGAGATCTCTCAACAAAGTGGAATATCTCCACTCTACAAATGATAAATCTGAGACAAAACAGAAGGAAAAAAATGGAATCAGTTTATCTTACACAATTCATGCAGGAGGTGTTGTTATGATCTTTGTTATATAGATAAGGAAACTGAGGCTTAGAATGGTGAAGGAAGTCATTGATAGAAAAGTATCTAAGTATCTGAGGTAGGATTTGAATTGATTTATCCTGAATTTCAAGTTTAACATGCTACTTACCTACTAGTTCCCCTAGCCCCTGTGCTGTAGTTTACTGCAAAATTCTTGCCTCTCACATTTACTTGAAGCCAGATGGCAGATGGGTCTGGGAGTCAGGAAGACCCCTCTTCTTGAGTTCAAATCTAACCTCAGACACAAACTGTGTGACCCTGGTCAAGTCACTTAACCAATTTGTCTGTTTTTTCATCTGTAAAATGATATGAAGAAGGAATTGGAAAACCATTGCAGTATCTCTGACAAGAAACCCCCAAATAGGGATCACAACTGAAAAAATGACTGACTGAAAAGATCTAGTTCATATTCTTCTCTATGATAATTTTTTTATTAAATCCTATTGAAAATATATTGAATTCTTAGTTACTAGGTGCCCTGATCAGATAATATTTCTAACTCTCTTTAATTAGTAGCTAGCCCCATCCTGTATTTATTTTGGCTTTTTTAAAAAAAATTCATAATACTTTTCATATTGCATGGAACAAAGTAAGTTGTTTGATTCTGTTCAGCTCCAGCACTTTGTAATTGTCTGGCATTTTCTTGGTGCTCAATAAATGTTTATTGTTTGATTAATATAGACAGAAGCTACCAAACTCACTACAAAGGAGAAATCTGAATATCTAATCAAATCTACCCTTCTGCTCTCTCTTTGGCCTTGGTCCCCAGATAATTCCCTCTGCTTTTCAGGGTCTTTAGCTTTTGTCCATGCAACTATTCCTCTGTGATAGCACATCTAATGGAGAGCTGATTGTTTTTAGGAGACACTTCATTACATATCAACAGATGGCACCATCTTGATGTATTTGGGAATATTGATGGTGACGGATTAGGAGAGCTTCAAAATAAAATGGCAATATTCCAATTTAATGAGAAATCTGTAAAACTTTGTAAACATAAAGGTTTTTTTTAAATAAATGTTAGTTATTATTATTGTCACTACTACTTATACTTATCAGTAGGAGGTGGAGGAAGAGGAGGTTGATTGGTAGTGGTAGTAGTTGTAATAGTAGTAGTAGTAGTAGTAGTAGTAGTAGTAGTAGTAGTAGTAGTAGTAGTAGAAGAAGAAGAAGAAGAAGAAGAAGAAGAAGAAGAAGAAGAAGAAGAAGAAGAAGAAGAAGAAATAGTTGTGGTAGTCATAGAAGTAGTGGTAGTGGTAGTAGTAGTAGAAGTGAAAAATGCTATTTTAAAGACCTGGGTTTAAAGTATATGATTGAGTAAGGTAGATACCACTTTTAGTGAAAGAAAGATTGTTGGGAGGATAAAGTTGACCTCTCAAAACTTTTTATTTTAATAATATAATAAATAGATGGGAAATCTTGAGTTTATGTTTTAGCAGAAAGAACATTAGATCAAGAGACAGAAATCTGGGTTGGAATTCCAACCCTCCCACTTACTAACTTGGCCCACTGTATTGTCCATCTGTGTTGTCCATACAGGATATATATCCTAATTGATCAGTTCTTTGGACTCTCCATCCAACTTTGTGTCAGAGTCTGGACAATAAACATTCTCTCTCCATTTGGTCTTTCCCCAAGTGGACAATTAGACTGAATGCTTGAGAATGATTGATGCATCTCATTTAGAAGGCTCAGCAATATTCCAGGCCTTGATATAATCATCACAGAAGCAACAACAGGCAGGGGCATCTGGAGGCTTTCACCCTCCACAGGGCAATCACTCGTCCATATGAACTTGGAGCTGTATATCCTCTGTGACAATGACTCACTCCTTATTTCTCTTGGTTTTATGGCTCACTGGATTTTGATAATCAGTGTTGTCACTGGGAAAAGTTATCTTTCTCTGGTTCTATTTTTCAAGGAATCCTGAATGACCTTGCAAATATACATGAGATTCATTTTGGAGAATTTTTAAGGTGACAATTTGTGATACTAAATCATCAAAAAAAATCACAGTGCTGGGTTTTATTCTTTTTCTTATTTGGAAGCAAGAACCTCTTCATGCTTTATAAATTATTTGAATGTACGGAAGTTGGCTAAGGACCTAGGGCCATGGAATCCACAATGCAAGCTCAAAATCAATGTTCTGTTCTATATGCTGATCAGCATAGACAGGACCCTGGCTAGACTCAAGCTTCTATAATGTATATAAATGACATTTATTCCATACAAACAATACAACCAATCCATTTCCTTTAGGCATGACCCTCCACCCCCAAATCTATGTCTTAGGATTCCTAGTAAGTTTGTTTTCTAATGGCTCTCAAGTCATGGTTTCCTCATAGCCCAGCTGGAAACTGTATGTCTATCCATCTATCCTCTGGGCTGGTGATCTGGAAATTCTCTGTCAATCAACACTTCTATCTAGCCAATATGGAATGCTTTAGTATCCGTCAGCAACTGCAGGGAAGGCAAACGTCAGTTCTGTTGACCACCCAGTAGCACTCTGGTGGGTTTTTAATGACTCTAGTTAAGGGCATTAATAGATTACAACTTATTTTTGATAGTGGCTTATTATATAATCTATTTTTAATTGGAGTTTCTTTCATTATCAATAGTTACATTTATCTGAGGATATACATAAGTCTGTATCTACAAAGCAAAACAACTTGTTCATCTTTACTAGGGAATCACAAGGCTATCTCTAACTCCTTCCCCATCCCTGCAAAAACGAAAATCAACTTTTTTCTTTCATTTAAGATGACTAAGTTCAAAAATGGACTCTAGTTAGAAAATAGAGTCCCTCATAGCAAGTTATGGACTCTAGTCACAAAATAGAGTCCATCATATCAAGTGACTCTTTTCATCTTCACTTTGGGGACCATCAGAGTTGAACTTTATCATTTTAGAGATAGAAACTAATACAAAAAAGTTAACTGGTCTATCAAAGAGGTATGGAGAAGTTCTAAGACCTGGAACTTCTAAGATTAGGTGGCTTGATGATTAGACTCCTGTTCTTGTAGTCATGGCTACCTGAGTTTGAATCCTGCCACAGATCCTTGTTAGCCATGTAATCTTGGGCAAGTTACTTAATGTCTCAATGCTTTATTTTCTCTCTATATATAAAATGAAAGGTTTGAGTATCATGGTTTCTAAGGTCCCTTCCAGATCTAAATTTATCATTTTCTATGGTTATAATGGGTAGAGGGTCAGACATGTACTAAGGAATGTTTGGGATCAAATCCCAACATGCATTTCAGACACTGGGTACAAGGGCCAGCTAGATGACATAGTGGATAGAGTACCAGTCCTAGAGTCAGGAGGGCCTGAATTCAAATGTGCCCTCAGACACTTGATATACTTACTAGCTGTGTGATCTTGAGCAAGTCACTTAACCCCATTGCTTTGGAAAAAAAAACAAAAACAAAAAACAAAAAAAATTTAGACATGGGGTATGTTCAATATGAAAGCAAAGAGGTGGGAAATTGAAGGTCCTGTATGAACAACAGAGGAAAGGTCAGTTTGCCAAGTTTGGAGAGTATGGGGAAAGTAATGTTCATTGTGTCTGAAAGGTCAGATAGGTCAGTGCAAAGTTAAGTAGGGTTTTAGCAGCTGAAACAGAAGTATATTCTTTACACTAAAGGCAATGGGGAGCCACTGACGTTGATTGAGTAGAGGAATAGATCTATGCTTAAGGAAAATCACTTCAGCAATAGTTCATAGGATGATCAGGAATTGATCTGGAATGTGAGAGACTTGAAGAAAGGAAAGCAATTAGGAAGTTGCAATAATTTAGGTGAGAGAAAATTTGGGCCTGAATCAAGGCAGAATTGTGTGAATGGACTTTGGAGAGATTCTAGAGGGAAACTGCTTGATAACTTACTGAATATGAATGTAAGGTTATGGCCCTGGGAAGGATGGTATGCCAGAAATAGGGAAACTTGAAAGAGAGAAAGACTTTTGGAGAATGATTAAGACTTCAATTTTGAAGCTGTTGAATTTTGTTTCAACTAATCAATTGGCAGTTGGTAATGTGGGACTGATTCTCGGGGGGGGTGGGAATGGGGCTGGATGGGTAAATCTTTGATCTTGATGGATATCTTCAGTGATTTAAATCACACAATTTATGTATATGTTGTCCATATTGTTTCACTATTGTTCATATCCTTCCATATATTCACTACAGGAGATTCAGCTACTGAGCTGCAGTCCTCCCTTGTCTTCCCCCAACTCCAGCTCAACCCATCTCAAAAATATAGAATCTCAAAAGGTTGTGTTCTTAAAATGGATATAATGGGAACACTTAGCATCACTTCTCCTCACCCCCCAGTTACATTATATTAGAATAGTCAAATAGTATACAAGTCAATGGAGAAACTAGGACTATACTTGGTCAGAATTTTGAAAGCATTTTTTTTCTTGTAGGACATGTCATCCAACTCCTAGGTTTAGGGGTAATACTACATAGATGTATCCAGCAGGGGGCACTCTTGCACTTATAGCATCCCTCCTAGTAATTGATAGTAAAGCGACAATCTTACTGATTTTTCTCTCAAATGGCCTAATTCATAGCATAATCAAGTCAAACTCAAACTCTTTTCAAAAGAAAGCTTAGTGAGAATCTTTTTCTAAACCCTGGCATTCAGTGCCCCCACTTACTGTTTCATCTCTTCTAGACCTTTGATTTAAAAGTTTAGGGTATTCTCTGGATTTAAATTCTGCCAAATAAGGGAGCAGAATAAGGTTCCAGTAGTGTCAAGGTCAATGAGAGATTAAAAAGATTTTCCACACAGTTGATATTGATAATCCCCACGCAAGATTTGAATCCAGATTTAATAGGTGGTATAGTGGCTAGAACACTAGACCTTGAGTAAGGAAGACATGAATTCAAATCCAATTGTAGACACTGTGTGACTTTGAGCAAGTCACTTAACTTTTTTGAAAGTCAATAGTAGTGTCTATCTTCCTGGATTATTTTGAGAATAAGAATGCGATATATTTGTAAAGTGCTTGGTGCATAGAAGGCACCATATAAATGTGATTTATTATCATCATCTTCATCATGGTCATCATTCTTGAGGATGTCTGACAAAGTGTAGGTCAAGGACATTCTAGAATATTTTTTTTTAATTTTAGAAAGGCTTTATTTATTTATTTAGAAAGGGTTTATTTATTTATTTGTTTATTTTAATCCTTCCAGGCTTCCCTGAATTCCCAACCCTCCTGGTTTCTAATAGAACAATTTGAATTCCAGTTTAACTGACACCAAGCCCAGTGCTCTACCCACTGCAGGACCTAGGTTTCCCTAGACTCCGTTTTGAGAACTACACCATGTCATGTTGCAGTTAATCCTGATACACAACAAAAATTGGTATTTGTGGCATGCCCCTTTTTCTTTTACAAAACAGTAGCTCTTTCAACAGTATATTTTTCTATCTATTTATTTATGATTTGTTTTCCCCAATCTTGTTTCCCTCTCCCCCACACAGAAGGAAGTTTGTTAGTCTTTACGTCATTCCCATAGTACGCATTGATCTAAGTTGAATGTGATGAGAGAGAAATCATATCCTTAAGGAAAAACATATAGTAGGAGATATAGCAGAATTACATAATAAGACAATTTTTAAAAACATTTAATGGTAGATAGAAAGTCCTTGGTCTTTGTTCAAACTCCTCAGTTCTTTCTCTGGATACAGATAGTATTCTCCATCGCAGATAGTCTAAAACTGTCCCTGATTGTTGCACTGATGGAATGATCAAGTCCATCATAGTTGAGCATCTCCCCCGTTGCTGTTAGGGTGCACAATTTTTTTTCTGGTTCTGCTCATCTCGCTCAGCATCAGTTCATGCAAATCCTTCCAGGCTTCCCTGAATTCCCATCCCTCTATGACATACATATACTACAATTTGTCCAGCTATTCCCCAATTGATAGACATCCCCTCTGTTTCCATTTCTTTGCCACCACAAACATTATTAATAATTTGGATTGTCTTTATTCCTTTCTGCCCTTCCTTAAATGTGTGCAAGTATGTGTGCTTACACACATGTACATATGCATATAATATGAGCATATATGTATATATAAACATACACACATTCATATATGAATATATCTAAATAAGCTAACATTCTGGGAATTTGATTTTATCCCTTCAGATCTTATTATTTTCTACTCTTGCTAAGGCTTTTAGAATTAATAACAAAGAAATCATGGTTTGCTTCCTCCCTTTTCCCCACAGTGGTCTGATAATTATGATTTTAATGTGCTAGCTGGTCTTGGAGTCAGAAAGATCTGGATTTAAGACTAGCTTCTGACATATACTGACACTTGACCTTTCAAATTTCTAGGGATATGGTGTATTCATGTTTAACCTATTCCTTGTCTTCTCAATGTAGGGGAGGAGGAAGGGAAGGAGAACATTTGGAGCTCAAAATTAAGAAAGAAATGAATATTTAAATTATTTTACATGCAATTGGGGGGAATAAAATGTTAAATAATTTAAAAATCACACAGGAAAAGACACAGAAATAAGAAGGCCTGAAGCACACATTATATGAACAGTTTCACAATTGGGGCTCACAGTTATTAAAAGTACCAGGAATTTACAAAAAAGACTATAAGGTGAATTTAAAATGCTTAGTAATATTAGTAGAGAGAGTTTTCTCAACTAGGAAGTTTCTGCACCAATGGAAATCTAACCCTCTATTCTTTTTTTTAAAGATCCTTTTAAGAGTAAAAATTAATGGCAAAAAAAGGTAGGGAAGAGAGTACTGAGAGATTTATATTTTCATACAGAAAGTATGACCTAATGAATGTCATCATTGTAGGGTGAGAAAGCAAGGAGATTTAGAGTTAGAGGACCTTTAAATCCCAGCTCTGCCTGTGTGTCTTTTGGTGAGGAATTTAATCTTCCTGTACTTCAGTTTCCAAATCCATATACAGAGGGAATTGGATTCATTGACCTCTAAGATTCTTTCTAACATTAAATTTATGAAGGATTGACATAAATGATAACCTCACAACATTATGTACATCGCTATATAAGAGATTGATTTCCACATGAAATATTTATTTCTATATCTGGTTTCTTAGGGATAGAGAACTCATAATTTCATTGGTTAAGAAACTCACATGAGGATCCTCCATCAATGCAGGTCTAGAACGCTTCTGCAAATGATAATCTCAAAGATTTCCTTCTAGCAAGGAGAAGTTAAGACACTTGCCTAGAACCACATCACCAGTATGTGTCAGAGGTAAAATTTGAACCCAGGTCTTCATGGGTAATTTCTTAAAGAGATTAAACCTTCCCTATTTTTCTCATTTTAATTTTCCCATCAGCATCTATATTCCTTAGTCTATATTTTATCTCACACTAATATCACTCTGATATTCCATCATGGCAAAGATTTGACTATAGTTTCTCAGAGGCTATGCCAGTGGTAGAGACACTCAACCTCTTGTTATAAAGACTATGAGTGTGATATAGAGAGAAGATCATATGTCTAAATAAAAGTAGTGAAATGATTACCCCCTCTAATACCTCTATTGGCCTCTTTATTTTTATATTTTTATATTGATAATCAACGACTGTCTTTCCCTTTCTTTATATCTGCATTTACATCTACATCTATAACTATATGTATACATACATATATTTATGCCTATGTCTATTTCTGTATGTATTTGTTTATATTTGTCAACATCCTCATTTATCGATCTATTTATTCATTTATCTACATCTCTATCCATCTATATCTATATCTATATCTATATCTATATCTATATGTCTGTCTATCTGACTGTCTCCATCCATCTGTGACTATATTTGTCTCTCTGTCTATCTACAACTATTAGAGTTCACTTTCTAGGATAAAGGATCTGAGCTACATTTGTACATTGATAATTCACAATGACAATCATAAATCCTTGAAGTGTGACTATCCCTATGAAATGAGAAAATAGGTACATAAGCAGTTCTAATTTTAATTTACATATCAGTGTATCGATGGCTAAATTGCAATCAAATAGCAGAGCCAATGTTCATTTTTTCCTCCATTTCCTTGGAGAATTCCACTACATATTTTACTGAAGATGGGAAAGAGGGCAGGCGAATTATAATCTGACTTGGGGGTGGCTAGGTTGCACAGTGGATAGAGCACCAGCCCTGGAGTCAGGAGTACCTGAGTTCAAATCCGGCCTCAGACACTTAATAAGTACCTAGCTGTGTGGCCTTGGGCAAGCCACTTAACCCCATTGCCTTGGAAAAACTAAAAAAAAAGAAGAAGAAGAAAATTATAATCTGACTTAATGAGGAGTTCTTGTGTTTGAAAGACACTGAAGTGGAATAAGAAGGACCCAATTTTAGTTTTTCTTTAGTGCCATAACTGGGGATTCTGGTACCCAGGGCAATGAGGAGATTGAGCATAAATGTTACTCTTGTGCATGACTTATCAGAGACAAATGACAATAGACTGATGAGTTTATCATTTTACTTTGAGCTTTAAAAAAATCATCAAGTTCTTAACTGTCATAGCTTTAATAGGTTAACAAACTGCTTTTGGTGTAATTAAAGAAAATCATTTGGAGATATATCTATAAAGCATCTAGATAAAAATGAATCAGTTTACTGACTTTATTAACTAAAGGTATTCTAAAGAAAGGAATCATTCAGTTTATTTCTTCACACACACATTAACTGAAGTAGAATTGAAGGATTTGCTGCTTTTAATTCTTTGTTGTCCTTGAATGATGAAATATATGAGAGGAAGGAGGAGGAGGAGGAAAAGGAAGGAGAGGAAGAGGAAGAAGGAAGAAGAAAGGAGGAAGAAGAAGGAAGAAGAAGGAGAAGGAGAAGAGGAGGAGGAGGAGGAGGAAGAGAAAAAGAAGAAGAAAGAAGAAGGAGGAAGAAGGAAGAAGAAAGAGAACTTGAATATCAAGGAGATCTATATTGCAAATTACTTTTTTTTATTTTTTTATCAAAGAACAATGGGATGGAATGAAATTTGAAATCTGGATGGCATTAGAGTCTCTCAGTGCAATAGACTCCAAAGGATTTCAGCAGTAATTTCAACATCTAGACATTTCACATGAAAATATGTGTATATGAAAATATGTTCACAGTGAGTTTGTCATTACTTTGGTCATCATAATTGCCAATGATGATGACTATACTTCTCATCACATGATAGTCATTAGTGTCCTAGATGAAAACAACAGAATTCTCTAATTGGTCATGTAGTGGGTGGATCTAATGATTGCATGAAGATATAAGAAAATAACTTGAATGACTGGCATATGGAATAATTCTGCCAAATTAGAGAATGACTCTAAGATTAGTTTTAAAAATAACACTTTTAATTAAATTTGTCAGGTGAATTCTGCATCTTTATCTTGTTATGTTCAGAATTTGTATATTTGTCCTTATTCATTTCACACTTTCATACTTCAACATTCTTTTAGTAATATTCATTATCACTTAACTTTTCCTTTTTTTTCATTCAGTACTTAGAACAAAATGTCCTTTATCTTTATTCTCCTACAATTAAACATGGAAGCCCCCATAGTTTCAAGTATAGAATGGCAGCATACACATATTGCTATATTTGACCTGAACCAGAACGAATTATACTTGTTCAATGGGTCTCCCTGAAAGAAAACAACAAAATAAAACAAGTTTGTTGCCCTCAAATCAGTATTTGAGAAGAGTAGGAAGAAATGGTGTTGTTTTCCAGTACAGAAATGATAAACTCCTGCTCTTCAACCACTTTTCCTTTACATACAATGGCAGAAGATGAGGTTGCTGATCAATAGTTCCTTTTCCCTCCAGTGGGGTGACAAGTGGATATCTCATAGGTACAGGGTATTTCCATCTGAGTTATCACTCTGACATCATCACATTTATATATCTCATTTCTTTGTCAATCTATCACAGGGTAGTCTATCACAGTTTGCAAACATATGGCACAATTAATAGATAAATAAAATTTCTAGGTTATAGAAAATTATTAACCTTTACCCTTCCCATTTACATCATTCCTCGTCCAGTCAGACCACTGATAAGTCTTCAAACACATTTTTGAACCCTGATTCTCTTTGGTCTTCTATCTCATACAATTACAGTACCAACTTCACATAGATATGTAGTACGAGGCTTCTTTTCTCTTGTATTTTTTTCTGTTTGAAACTGCAAGACTGTAGCTACTGCTTAGGGTGAAAGCAGTGAGATACACACTTTGGACTTTCAGTGCCCTGAGGCAAAGCCCATGTTGCCTGGTCTTACAAATTTACATCTTTAGAATCTTCCAATTACCTGTTGTCAGCACATTGCTTTGGATGATTAGAAGTTTTTAGCTTCCTCCAGCTTAGGGTTTTTTTTTAAACAAATAATGATAGGAACAGCAGGGTCAGCTACCACTTGTGGAGGAGGTCTGCAACTTCCATTAGTGCTGGTTACATTTCAAGACTAGAACTGTATCTAATTTTATGTATTTTCCTGTATTTTCTCTGCTAAAATGATTAAGCATTTCTCCCATGTGCTGTGTAAAAGAAGATATGTATGTATGTGTATGTCTTGAAGAAGTCAGATAATTGTTCATTTTGATATTGTGTGTTGAATTTTCTGAAATCTTGCTTTAATTTTTAATTCATCTCTTTTCCAAACTCCTTCTATTTGGTGGATAGGTCATACATTTTGGTCCCTAATTATTTTCTTTCTCACAAACAGGGTTTTTTTGCCTCCCTAGCCACAAATATTTAAATATAGTAGGACTTACATCGGAAAGATATATACCTTCTGATGTGCCTAACAAGGATTCTGTTAACATTTGCTGTTTATATCCCCATGGTTATTGACAAACTAAGATTTCTACCTCTTTCCATTTGTTCAAATTATTCTATCAGACACCAAATCATTATAATAACCAGAAAATAATTAATCTCCTTCTTGGTAAGCAAAGAATTAATTTGTGTGTGTTTTGAGTGTGGACCAGCGTATCTGTACAGGCAGACAACCCACCACTCAATCAGTCTGGCTTTCTTGGACATAAATAGCTCACTGTCAATGCTCTGTTTTCATTGCTGACATAATAATGGAAAGAGTGGATGGCAGGTTGGTTTGACTATTCATCATTTGTAATGAATCACTCTCTCCTAAATAGGGAAATTTCTAATTTCTGAGTCATTTAATTCATTGGAGATGAATATAATGCAAGGATTACTCTACTAGAAATAGAATCAATAAGCTTTGTCATTTATCATTATTACTATCATCATCATCATCATCATTCAGAGAATTGTTCATACTCAAATACATGAATGAATCTGTGATCTCTCTGATTTAGACATTCCTTCTTTAACTATGCAGATCACAACTCATTCATATCTGCCTAAACTTTAAGACTCTTGTCTCATGGTCCCACAGATTCACCAGAGTGTCCAGTCTGTGAAAAGAAAATCAGAAAAAACTTCCTTTCCTTTGATACAATTGGTTCATCTGGCTCAAATGAATTATAGTCATTGTTGCTGAAAGAATGGATAGAGAAAAGGAAGGAAGGAAGGAAGGAAGGAAGGAAGGAAGGAAGGAAGGAAGGAAGGAAGGAAGGAAGAAAGAAAAAGGAAAGGAGAGAGAAAGAGGGAAAGAGAAAAAGAGAGAGAAGGAAAGAAGGAGAGAAAGAGAAAGAGGGAAAGAAAGAAAGAGAGAGAAAGAAGGAAAGAAGGAAAGAAAGAAGAAAGGAAGGAAGGAAGGGAAGAAGGAAAGAAAGAGAAAAGAAAGAAAGAAGGAAGGGAAGAAGGAAAGAAAGAGGAAAGAAAAAGAAAGGAAGGAAAAAGGAAAGAATGAAGGAGGGAGGAGGAAAGAAGGAAGGAAGGAGGGAATTAAGAAAGAAAGAAAGAAAGAAAGAAAGAAAGAAAGAAAGAAAGTCAGAAAGAAAGTCAGAAAGAAAGTCAGAAAGAAAGAAAGAGGAGGGAGGGAGGGAGGAAGAAAGGGAAAGAGAGGGAAAGAAAGAGAAAAAGCAAGGAAGAAAGGGGGTAAGAGAAAGGGCACAAGAGAGAAAAGAAGGAAAGAAAGACAAAAGAAGGGAGGGAGAACAGAAGACAGAAAGGAAAGAAGGAAATAAGCAAAGAAGGTAAGAGAGGGATGGAGAGAGGACAAAGAATGGAAGAGAGAAATACAGACAGACACAAAAACAGAGGAAGGAAGGGGGAGGGACAGAGGCAGAGAATGGAATAGGACAGGGTAGAGAAAGGAGGGAGGGGGGACAAATGAGAAAGATAAGAGGGAACATCAAAACCCTGAAAAAAATGCTATAGCATCTTTTTGACATGCATGTGAAATCAAGTCTACCACATTTAGACAAATGCTGGCTTGTATACAAAACTGGGGGGAGGGGCAGGAGTTTTTTAAGTACAGTGTCATAACTTCCATAAATCTCCCCATGCTGTGCATATTTTAACTAATTGTTGTTCTTAGTTTACAATTGAAAACTTTCTGTCTTTTTTTTAGCATAGTCAATTGCACAATATCTAAACAGTGCTGATTCATGAAAAAAGTTGATGTGGCTGCACATGATTGTCTCTGCTCTCAAAAATGAAAAAAAGGCCTTATTTGGTACTAACTTTTGAGCCACATAGTAAGCACATGAAGTCTATCCCTCATGTCACCACACACTCAGATAGCTATCCCAAGTATTCGACTATCAAGAGGTCTGAGTGTCCTTGTAAATGACTGGCTCCTTTCCAAACTTGCCTGTTGCTTATATGTTGTTTCCTGGTCTACACTGCAGTCCCATGAGTTTATGTTGCTGGCTGCCAGGAAGATGAAGTATTCACTTTATTTGAGAGTCCTAGTCAGTTTGTCATAGCTATTACATGCATGTAACTTAAATGAGTGATCTGTGTTAAAATACATTTGTCATTTAATTTATTTTTAATCCAGAAAAATGTAAACTACTTGAGGAGGCAAAGGCTTTATTATTTCTTTGTATCCCCAATAAGTAGTGCAGTACTGTTTATAGCAGAGTTCAAATCTTGTCTCAGATACTTTATAAGCTATGTGACTCTGGGCACATCCCTTGGAATCTCTAAGCATCAGTTTCCTCCTTTGTAAAATGAACATATAAAAATAGTATTAAGTTCATAGTGTTGTTAAACTGAAACAACATATGTAGGGGCAATTAAGTGGAGCAGTAAAGAGAGCACTGACCCTAGAATCAGGAGGATCTGAGTTCAAATTCTGACTCAGACACTTAATAATTACCTAGCTGTGTGACCTTGGGCAAGTCACTTAACTCCATTACCTTGCAAAAAAAAAAGGTAGAACAAATGTAAGGTACTTTGCAAACCTTGAAGTATTTAAATGCTATCTATTATTAAATTGACCAGACTAAATTTATGCTTTTTTGAAATTAAGCCCAAAGATGAAATAGAAACATCTTACCTTTACCTCCCAACATTTTAGATTAATCAATATATCATCTCTATATAATAAATCTGCCTATACAATTATTTAGTGAATTTTATAAAAATACACATAAACCCTGCCTTGAGGCAGAATCGGAACTCAGATTCTCTGATTTGAAATCCAACCCAGACCAGTTTCCCCTTTCCTGCACTGAATACATAGAAATTCCAAATTACTTTTCATAAAACCCCGATTAAGTCACTTAACATCTCAATGACTAGGAAACTGTCAAAATCTTCTCTGGTGATTTGTAGAAGGATTACACTCTTCCAATATTTATAAAATAGTGGATCTAGATCCTAAAAATGTTGGTATTGTCTTTAATAGAACATGATTTAAATTTCAGATTGCTGTCTTAGCAAATGCAAAAACTCCTAGGTATATATCAATAGACAATGACATGCTTATTAACATATTAGAATGTAAGCCCTCTGAGATCAGATAGTCTATTACCTCTCTTTGCATCCCCAGGACAGAATAGTGTCTGGCCCTTAATAAAGTCTGAAGTTTTGTTGATAAAAACATATTTATGTTAGATAAAATGGAAATAGAGCATAAACTCCTACAGGGAAAAGACTGCTTTATCTGTGGCTGTTCTCTCATTTCCTAGTATAATATGTGATATACAATAGGCATTTAATAAGTGCTTTTTGAATTGGACTGCATACATTTTTGCATATTGAAATCTTAGGTCTCTATTTAACTTATGCACATGCCTATTCCAAAGAGTTCCTACCCTCAAAGAGAAGTTGCAATATTTATTTTTTTGGTAGATAATTGCAGTTCTTACCCAATCCTGTCCAGACTTTTGTACAGAGGTTCATAAAAATTTCCTCCCCCCCGACCAAATGTTTTATTTTTTTCCAGTTTGAGGTTACCCTCATTTTTATATCAATAGAAAGATAATAAGACATCATCTTCCTTACATAGGAATATGTGAGATTCAAAATCCTTTACATATCTACTGACATCCAAGATCCAATTATGTGTATTGACCAATGAGGCATTTTTAAAGATGTAAATGTTCTTTATTCTAGACCTTTCATAGCAGAAGTATGAGTCATTGCAAACCATAATAGATTCTGGTTATGATACATCATGAAGTATATTGGATATGCTGAAACAGTGAATCCAGATCCATGGCAGAAGAATTTCCAGTGGTTTTGAAAGTGAGGGGAGGGGAATACAAAATAAGGGAAAATACAAATTATAACACTTTTTTATAGCAAATGAAGTAATTTGAGGTAAGGAACTGGAATGATTTAAATCATAAGTGATAAATGACAATGCTAGGTTATTACTATGGAATCCCTTTCACTTTCATGTTTGGATTTCAGTGGTATGTATTTGACATATAAAAAAGAAATGTGATCTACATTGTACTGAATCTAAATACATGCTACTGATTCTTCCTACAAATAAACTAATATAATGCTGTTTGTTGCAGGAGAAGAGAACTAGTTCTAGGATGATAGATAGATGGGGTAGTTGAGGAGAAAGGAATTTATAAATGTTTCTGTGCTAGAAAAATATGACCTGTTGTTATTATCATAAATAGGATGACAAAACTTTTGGATGTCAAAAATATATATGTATGTAATATATATTATATATATTACTATTATTATTATTATTATTATTATTATTATTGCTTGAGGAATACTTGAGTTAGCAAGTCAGTCAACCATGACTGCTCTAAAGCAGAGACATGCCATAACTCCCCCTCATCACCCTGTCAAAGTCAGCGGTAAGAAATAGCAACTGGTGCCAAACTGTCCTAAGGTTAAAAGTGGCAGCCAGTTCCAGTTGCATCAGATCCCATTGGCAAAAGAAGCTTTCATTTCCCTCTTACTCTTTCCCTTTCTACCTCATTTCCCCCAAACACTCATAAGCTTTTTAACTAATCCCCTTTCCTCATAACAAGTTCCAATGGAATGTCTAGTGTCTGAATAGTCTTCATTATATGGTTATAAATTTCATAAAGGCTCTCCCTAATTAGATCACTCTACCTCTGATTTACTGGGAAAAGAAGAATCCAGATTACTCCCCAATGGATCTAGATTTCCTTTTTCTTAATCCCATCTGACACATTCTTAGACATACAGAAGCAAGGTCAGTAGTGACCTAGTTTCATTAAAACAATTCAAGTAGCATAAAAATGAAAATGAGGAATTATTTGGAAATGGAGCTTCCAAATATCAGCTGTTTTGCCTAGTCACTGGGAAAGAATAAAAATATTTTGTTTGTTTCTTTCTTTATAGCTCCTTCATTACAATATCACAGGGGAAGATGGGATAAGCAGGTAACAAAAGCAGCTCCTTGCTCTGGAATGGAGGAGGTAGAAAAGGGACTGCAAGCAGGTCTCCCCAACTAGCATCTGCAGTGCTGACTCTATAGATCTCTCCAGCTGACATGGTTAACCACTCCCCTCATGCATCATTCTACAGGAGTTTATCTTTGCTCTCCTGCTGTGATGTTCATTGAGGTGCCTCACAGAACGTTCCAACTTGACCACCATCAATCTATCATAGTCTTTTTTTTTAGGTCTTTTTTTTGCAAGTCAATGGAGTTAAGTGACTTGCCCAAGGCAACACAGCTAGGTAATTATTAAGTGTTTGAGGTCGGATTTGAACTCAGGTCCTCCTGACTCTAAGGTCGGTGGTCTATCCATCTGCACCATCTAGCTGTCCCCTGTCATAGTCTTTCCATTATAAATTTTAACCTGAACTTTAATACTTATGATACCTTGGAAGATATCTCTTAATGGATTACTGACACTTCTTGTCCTTTGAATTCCAAATAGTGCCATATAATTAGAAATATTTTCCAAGACCAAATTTGTGAAAGATGAGCATGTGTGTATGCATATACACAGTATAAACATATGTATCATATATATGTGTATGAATATTGTATATGTACATATGAATATATAGGAGTTTATTTAGTGAAAAGGTCACTTTACTTAATTAGATTCTTAGAGGAGGTTTTTATGCAAACATAAAATTCAGAATGTATTTGAGGAAAATGATGCCATTAGAAATTTTTTAAAAAGCTGACTAAAAATTTCAAAAGGAAATGACAATAGAAGACAATTTCTGGTATAGAGATAGCAATATTAAAAAATTATGAGAATTTTTGCATTTTGTTTTGCAAACAGTATGATTTAAAGTATATATTTTGACTATCTGCAGTAAAATATAGCATTACAATTCAGAAAGAAAGAAAAAGGAAGGAGGAAAAAAAGAAGGAAAAGAGGAAGAAAGAAAGAAATAATCTAGGCATTCCTTCCCTTGATGTCCTCTAGCTTAGTTTAAATGTGCAGATATATCTAGAGTATATATTCTAGATATGTCTAATAATGAAAGAATGAAGAAGTAATTGTCATTTGTGGATATTCTTTTGATAGTGAAATTTCACACTATATTTTCCCTTTGCTATCATTATAGTTCACTTCAACATCACATTATAGATCTGTTTCTCTGCTCATTTCTTTTCTGTGATCAACCTCTTTATCTATTAACTTCTCTCTAAGGTTTTTCATCACTTGTCAAAGTTCTACTGCATACCTTATAACTATTACCATCCTTGAGTCGATTGTCAAAAATTCTTGAAAATCAATTTTATCATTACCGTCAAATCCTCCATTAATCATAACCTTTAATTCAGTATACATGTGGTTCTACCCAAGTAAACTCTAATAGTCTCCAATTACATTGTTCTTTTAGGATCATCTCTATCCTTGTAAAAGAGTGAAAAGCATCTTTGAATTCTGCAATCTGCCTTCTTGCCAGTTGGTCAATCACGTTCTTAGTCCCCAAGTTCCTCTCAGAAAACCTTCGTGCCTGGCCGCTGCATACAAACACATACAGTAGGATTAATAGCAATGGGAATGGCTCTACATTTTTATCCTTTTAGCTTTTGGAAAGACTAGTGCATGTGGTCGGCAGTGTATAAGGTTTAAATTTTTTAATAGGGCTTAAAGTCTTGCTTTAGCATTCCAGAGATTAAAAGTAAACCACAATGATTCATTATGCATCTATTCTAAAAGAAAACAAGTTTGGAGCTAAGGATGCTGTTGTCTCATTGAGAAGCAGTCATAGTCCTGTAGCCTTTGAGCCTTGGACACTTGAGTTTGAGGTTTCCCTCTGACACATACTGTTGTGTGACCCCAGGCAAGTCACTTGACTTGCAGTGATTGAGACAGGTCTCCTAGACTAAACATTGGAGAGAAGGCTCAGATCTTTGTTGCTAGAGGTAGTTGTCTTATTCATTTGACCCTAGATGAATGAAAACATAGAACCAGTCCTTCTTTTGCATCATATTTCCTGTGTCTAAATCTTATTTAAATTTTCATCATGTATACATATATATATATATATATTTATATGTGTGAACAAATAATATCTGTATGTGCCCTAGAACCAGAAATCAAAATCCAAAATGCCCAATGTTGGCTATTTTTGTGATAGAAGAGTAGCCAAGATATAGTCAGGACCAAGAGAATATAGTGGGATAATGCAATGGGCAAGGAAATCAGAACAGAAGTGTTGATGATCTGTGAGTCATGAATATAGATTATTAAGCAGTTAGATAACATAAACAACTTGCTAAAGACTATAGATTCTGAAGTCAGAAACTTTGGTAAGAGTAACCAGATCTTCAGCAATTCAGGACCAGAATCCAATAAGTCTAAATAACTTGAAATATAATAGGCCCAGGGCATGAATCTGATCTTAGGTCAGAGGTTGCCCTTTGACCTCCTATGTCTTGATGGATGTGAGAAACTAGGGAATTAGCACCTTTATGGCCACCATGGAGCTTCAAGTGTGTTCTGATTTTTATATAGAGAAAGGGACAGGAGAACTTGTAATCTGGGGTTATTAAGTCAGTTGATCAGCAGGAATTTTTTTAAATTTACTATGCTTACTAGGAAAAAGGCAAAAAATATGATTCCTGTCATGAAGAAACTCACATCCTAATGGGAGGAGACAACATTGAAATAATTATGTGCATACAAAATTTATACAGAATATATAGGAAGTAATCTTAGAGGGAAGAGTCTAGCAAGAGGGGGTGGGAGGACTCAAAATATCTTTTTGGGAAGTTGAAATTTGATCATTGAGGGAAACCACAAGGCAGAAAGCCTCATCCCAAACAGAGAACAACAGATCCTAAGCTAATGAACACTATCTTTGATCTTTGCCAAGCCTGGAAATGGTCAAACCTAACAATGGCACAATACTAGTTCTATCCTCCTTGGAGAAATGTATGTTATGCTAAGAACATTTTGAATACTGAGAATTCTTTACAACTAATAAATCTGGTGATTTTTTAGAAAATATAACTATGAAAATTTTATATTATGTCCTTAAGAGTACTGGTTGTCTTTGTATACTCAATGTCTAGCATATAGTAAGTATTTAATAAATTCCTGTGGATTGATCGATCAGATAATTGATGTAATGTGTCAGAATCTTGGGTTCTAGAAAGCCACCTTTGGGAGTTCAGCCTTGATTGAGTAGGTCTTACCAACTATGAAAGATCTGGAATAAATTGTGTTTCTGCTTCCCGAGGACCAACCCAAGTAAGTTTTGAGAAACTTTGAGTATCAGAGGGCTAGCTCAAAGTGATAAATTTTGCTTCCTTACCTTACTACCTCCCCCACAAAAAAAAAATCTCATGAAACTATTATTAAGGAATAGAGAGTTGTATCAATGGTGGGGGTAATGTTATGTAAAATAAAATCTTATTTAATACAGAAAATTCAGGTAGAAAACTATTACAATTTTCTAGGCAATGAAAAACTAGAGGAGAATGGTTGTAACATCAGTAATGGGAAGTTGACAGATGCAAGAGGGGTTAAGGAGATGAAATGTAACAATTAAATATTCAATATGATGGGGTCAACTAGGTGCCACAGTAGATAGAGCACCAGCCCTGGAGTCAGGAGGACCTTAATTCAAATCCAGCCTCAGACACTTAATAATTAACTCTGTGACCTTGGGCAAGTCACTTAACCCCATTGCCTTAAATAAATAAAAATTTAAAAATATTCAGTATGAGGGAGACAATATGAATCTGATTGACTAGAAGAATGATGGTTTAGAAACTTAAGATGATTTACAAGATTAGGGGAAAAGATAAGGATTTCTTTCCTGGATATTTTTGTGATGCCTAAGGGAAATTGAAGTGGAGATTTCAAAAAAGCAATTAGAGATGCTCATAAAAGAGGTGACGACTGCAAAATATAAATTTGGGAGTTCCAATGGAGAATGTAGTTGATTTCATAGAATCTGATGATATCTCCTGGAGAGTGTAAGAAGATGATGAGATCCATCCAGGGGAAACTGAGGTCTCTAGAGGAGAAATAAGTTGATCAAGATCATGAGACAACTTTGTCTCATGAACTGAGTTGAAAAGCAACTTGGCTCATCCTAGTTTTTTTTTCCTTTTTTCTTTTTCTTGGATAGCCTTTGCTGCTTATCAGCAATTCAGTTTGTTCTTTCTTTTCCCCATTCTGGTTTGAATTTTTAGGGCCCAGTTCCAAGAGGAAGCACATGGCTCCCAGTATTTACTCAGACTTCTGCAATCTTCTGAGTTAAACAATTTTGCTTAGGTAGGGCACCAAGCAAATAACCCTGGCTTGGATTGCTCAAACAAAACTGCTAATATTTGTAAAAATCTATAAACACTACATGTGAAAGGAATGTTTGTTTAGCTTGAGTTGAAAATAAGCACTGGAGATGGAAGTGAAAATGGAGAGAGGAAAGGAAAATGTTTTATTTTGTTTTCCAAAGTTGAAGTATGCTGTTTAAGGGGGGGAAATGTAGATTTATTTTTCAACCATTAAAAATATGATATTTTTTTCTTTGCCTCAGAATTTTTTGCCAATGGGTGACTGTTTTGAAAAAAAGATTTTAAGGCTGCATGGTTTTCAGCCCCAGAGTTTCACCACTGTGGTCAAAACTAAGGATGTTAATGACAGCTGATAAGTGGAACTTACTTGGAAAGACCATTTAAATCAATTCCTAGCAACGTGTCAGAATGCATTTATTAGTGTATCACAGTCTCAGAGTAGATGTTCTCAGGCATCATCTAACCTAATCCTCTCAGTCTGCTCAATTTTCATATATTGCCTTATCCAAATATCTATGACTTATGTGAAATTTAAAAAAAAAAGACCTTTAGAACTCTTTGAGATCAGGTACTCATGATTATATTCATAGTCCAATATTCAACACATGTAGTACATGTTTGTCTATCCATTGACCCATATCTGAATAAGAATCCTCTCAACATTCTTCACAAGGACCCATTTGTCCTTTCTTAAAGACCTTTAGTGTTTAGAAATACATTTCCTCCTGGGAAAGTTCATTCAAATTTCAAATAGCTTCCATTGTTAGAAAGTAAGTCTTATTTCAAGAATAAATTTACCTCTGTGATTTCCATCCATTATTCTTAGGTCTGGCCACTGAAGGCTATTCAGAAGAAACCCAGTCCTTCTTCCACATCCCAGAATTTTAATTACTTGAAAATAACCATTATTTTCTCACAATTTTTACTTTCCCAGACTAACATCGTTGGTCCTTTAAGGAAACATTATTTAACCTCTATATTAGATCCCTTGGCGATATTAGCACCATACCCAATGTTGCTTCTGTTGCTTGTGATCTAGAAGGTTTTTACTTCTTTGGATGGTCAAATTATGGATGCTTCTTGTCAAATCAGGACCATTCATAGTCTATGCATGTTATTTAATGTGTTATGAGTGTTTGAAAATATATTATTACAAATTGTAAATACATGGTATACTATTCATATAAATATTAAATATTACATTATTTATTCTCCTATAGGTAGAAATAACACTCCAGGATATCAACGACAATCCACCAGTATTTCCAACAGATACACTCGACCTGACAGTAGAAGAGAATATTGGAGATGGATCCAGAATAATGCAGTTGACTGCTATGGATGCTGATGAGGTAGCATTAAACTTGACTCTTGCCTTCCCATGTAATTAATGGTCTGAACCACTTATGGGCATGTTCATTAAGGTTAAAGATGGGTGTATTTTTCCAAAGACCATTAATTCCTGAATCCAGATGGAAGAAGTCTATGATGGAAAAAGATAAAGTCATTTCTTTTCTCTTTGATCACTGGCCATGACATAGTTCACTGTGAGCCTGGTTCCACTTGTTTTCACATTTACTGGTATTTTCAAAAAAACAAAGACAATTGTGCCTAGTAACTTTATGTTATGGGAATCTGTTTGGCCTGGGTGCATGTGAGAGCTATGAATTAGAACCTTCATTATATCTCACTGTACCTTCAGGCTTTATAGCTTTATAAAATGTTTATTTTCCCTATGCAAGTCAAATCAACAAGCATTCCTTAAGGGTCTACTCTGTTCCAGACACTTTGCAAAACATTGGGGATGTAAAGAAATGCAACAAAACAATCCCTGTTCTGAAGGAACTTACAATCTCATGATGTCCTAGTTTTCATTTCATTAATAAAAGTTAATAATGAGGGCCTAAGTTGACAAATGCTAATGGATGGCAAAATGATGTCATAAAAAGAACAATGAATTTGGAGTCAGAGAACCTGGGCTGGAGTCCCAGCTCTGCTATTTACTCCATGTGTAAGCTTTTAGTACAGTGCTTATCGTAGTCATTGCTCAATAAATGTTACTTCTCTTCCCCCCCCCCATCTAAATGGCCCTGCATAAGCTACTTCTCTTTACTGAATTTTAGGATCTTTATTTCCAAAATGAGAAGGTTGGACTCAGCTAATAACAATAATTAGCATTTACATAATATTATAAGTTTTTCCAAGCATCTTTCAAGTATTAGTTCATTTGATCCTCACAACAAATCTGTTAGAGGGCGCTATTATGATGCCCATTTTACAGCTGAGAAAACTGAAGTAGAGAGAAGTAAAGTGACTTATTCAAGGTTGCACAGTAAATAAATGTTTGAGGCTGGATTTGAACTCGTGTTCCTGACTCCATATGTCATTCTTTTTCCCTGTGTTACCTAGTTCCCTGTTATTTCAGGACTAGGTACTATCAAATTCTTCTTCCATCTTAATGTTGGCTCCAGAGGTCTTACTGAATTCCGTACATCCAGAAGCAATAGGATCTCCTGGGACTGGGATGTTTGTCCATTCCGGTTTCTCTGTTTAGAGTTAAGTGAGAGCTACATGGGACAATAATCCCAGCAACTTCAGTGTGGGCTATATGACTTCCAAAAGGCTTCTCACCAGCAAAGAGAAGATGACCAATGAGAGATTTAATGTTATAAATGACTCATGACTACTTAGTCCAGAGTGATTGAAATAGCTTTTTATTAAGATATCTTAATAAATGGCATATCTCTCTTATAGGGAGTGGGGTCCCAAATCCTGGATGAACTTTGAAAAGCTTTGTTCCTGCCCCTTCATGCCAATCATTGGCTAGGGTCACAAATCTAAGTGATACATTCCTCCCCTTATGTTTCCCCCAACCTGCTCATTATACTAATGAACAAGAACAGCTACTTCCTTGAGCATGGGCAAAGGAGGACACAGACCCTAAATTACCTCAGAACTAGGTGGGACAGACCTGATAGAATCTTAGTTTTTGATCAAGTTGAGGCTAAATCTTTTGTCTTATCTCAAGTGCCTGCCCTTAGGCAATGATACAGGCAGATTCCAGTCTTTTTAATGTAAACTAACAATTCTCCCTTCACATTTTTGTGAAACCCAAGCACCCCCCATATTCCTCACAATGATTAGCTGACTTCCTTTCTGGATAAAGTGTTCTTTGAAGAGGTTGAGGGAAACTTGGAGCTCATGTTCTAGGTTCAGCCAGTATGATAGCCATTCTTCAAGATTATTACAGTCTTCTAAGATCAGATTCTTGCTTGCTGCCATCATCAGGAGCTCCAAGTTTGTTCTCCAGATTATTCTGAATCAAGTCTGATATTGAGAAGACTACACCTGAGAATGGAGGCTAATAACCTGGTCAGGTAGGTTGAAGACCTGAAGGAGGAGCTAGGTTATCTCAAGAGCAACCACCAGGAGGAAATGAGTGCTTTGATTAACACAAAGGGATATTAGCTTGTCCAAGAATCTTACTGACATGAAAAATCAAAATGCAGTTTTAAATGAAAGAACAAGGAGAGATTACTGAGGTTTGATTCACTACCAAGACAGAAGAGTTGAACTGAGAAATAGCCTTCTTCATGGGACAGCTCCAAACAAGCAAATTGGAATCAACTAACTTTAGATGAAACCTTCAGGGTCTGGAGATGGAGCTTCATTCCCAGTCCATCATGAAAGCTTTCTTTAAAATCACACTAGAAGTAAAAGAAGTCCATGAAGGAACTTAGCTGTCCCAAATACAAGCTTCATTTCACTTCTTTGAGACTCAGTTGAATATTGTCTTCAGAATGAGGAGTACAGATCACAACCTATCATACTATGATGCCCACTATTGCAATGTGTCTACCAAAAATTTCTCCACAAGCTTCAAAAGGTTCTTAGGTAGGGAGAATCCTCATTACAGGTACATTTGAAATGAGTTCTAAGGGAGCAGAAGAATATTTCTGATCCCTTGCATTATTGACTCTGTGAATAGAAGTATCTATTTACCTAACCTGACTAATCAAATTAAAAGCCTCAAGGGAGAAAAGTCTTACCCTTTTTTCAATTTCTCTTTCAATCCATCCCTTTGAAGACCTAAGAATGATACCATATGGAGGTTCAAGGAGAAACTATTGAAAATCATTTTTTTTCAGGAAGATCTGAGTTTGAATCTCGCCTCAGATACTAGATGAGTGAACCTGGGCAAGTCTCTTGACATCTCTAATAGCCAGTATGGAGAGAATATTTGAATGTTCATGCTTTACATATCCCTCATTTCCTACTTTATAAAATGGGGTTCAAAATGGCACCCATTTCCCAGACTTGTGAGGTTTGAGCCAGAAAATTGCAAACTGTTCTGCAATGCTTAGATCTCCTGATAAATGCTAGGGAATGATCGCTTTCCTCTTTTATTCTGTATAAATATTTCCATGCATTCTCTGGGGTATGCTCATACATACTGAAACATTAGGAGCATTGATTGGAATCTGGAAAGGACGTTATCTAGGAGACAGTATTTGTTGGAAGGCTGAGATCTTAATAATTATTAATAATCAAGGGCAGCTAGATGGCACAGTAGATAGAGCACTGGCCCTGGACCCAGGAGTACCTGAGTTCAAATTCAGCCTCAGACACTTAATAATTGCCTAGCTGTGTGACCCTGGACAAGTCATTTAACTCCATTGCCTTAAGTAAATAAAAAAATTAAATTAATAATAATTCAATATAGCAATCAAACTGTTTGCTAGGCTATATCAGCTATGTAAAGATAGAAATGAAAAAAATATGCCCTAAAATAGCAACAATTAACAATATACTTTCATCAGGAAGCTCAGTTTGGAGTCAGAAAGAACTTAATTCAGTTTCTGCTTTAGACACGTGCTAGCTTTCTGACCATGGACAAATCACTTGATCTCCCTCAGCCTCAGTTTCTTCACCTGCCAAATGGGAATAGTAATAGCAAGAAAGTCCTTCAGTCTACAAACCACATTTGAATTACATGAGTCAATGGATAAAATCCTGGGCTGGGAGTACAGAAAGCTTATTATCCTGAGTTCAAATCTATTTTCAGACACTTACTAGCTGTTTGATCCAGAGCAAGTTGCTTAACCCTCTTTGCCTCGGTTTCCTCATCTGTAAAATGAACTGGAAAAAGAAATGGCAAACCACTATAGTATGTTTGCCAAGAAAATCCCAAATGGGGTCGTGTAGAGACTGACATGACTGAAAAATGACTGAACAACTGCTGCTCTATAGTTTATTGCTCATTAACCAACATTCCACAGGTCAATGATGTTTTTGTTTTTTATTTGTTTCTTTTTTCTTTTACTATTGATGCTGATTTTCTAAGACTTTGAAGCTAATACATCAAGTCATTCTAGAGGGACCCTACAGGAAAGGAATTATAGCTTTAGATTAGCAAAGTGTAAATATGGAGCTTCATTTAAATATCATTTGAAACATGTGTTTGATAGAGATTCCCTCCCCATCTCACTCTCTCCCCCTCCCCTTTTACTGAACCATGTGACTCTTTGAGTCTCTGGATAAACACAATGATTCAGACCCTAATGGATGGGATGGGCTGATTGCACAGTATTTCCTAGGGCTGGACTTGTTATTGAAAATGTTACTTAAAGCTGTAAAATGCATTTGCAATTTATAGCTATTTACTTTGAGAATTCCTTCCCCTATGCCTTTGTCTCTCTGGGTTTCCTCTGGAGAGCAGAATGTTTTCTAGCAACGTTATTTCCATGCTCAGCAAGGGGAAACGTGATATTTGTTCTTTGCGGTATTGCTGATGTTGTATATTGGGGGATATTAAATAAATAAGGAGACCTTTCATAAGAGCTAATTAAATCATTGCTCCTGCCCAGAAGTTTGTCAGCCATCCACCAAATGTTTCTTAGTTTGCCTTATTAGTTGCCCTATGGAAAAATGGAATAAAAAAAGAAGGAAGGAAGGAAGGAAGGAAGGAAGGAAGGAAGGAAGGAAGGAAGGAAGGAAGGAAGGAAGGAAGAAAAGACAAAGAGTGAAAGAGAGAAAGAGAAAAATACAAAGAGAAGATAGATGAAGTGAAAGAGAGGAAGACAGGCAGGCAGGCAGGCAGGCAGGAAGGAAGGAAGGAAGGAAGAAAGGAGGGAGGGAGGGAGGGAAGGAAGAAGTCTATCACCATATCCCTCAACCTCCTTGGCTCATAGGATTTCATTATTGAATATCTTGAAATTTCTTCATTTTGGGGTCAGGTGATTGGCAAGATTTTTTTCAAGGCTGAAAAAATGCATCTAGTAGATATCATTTTTCGTTGTGTTTTCTTTGCTTTTTATATAATTTGCAAGAGCTTACCAGTTATACCTGTCAATCCTTAAGGCTGGTGCTTTGATAGCTGGGAAACATTAAGGCAAAAATGAAAAAATCTTGTTAAATGGAATAAATAATTTTTTAAAATGCAATCAGTTCAGAAATCTAAAATTCTCATCAAATGTTTTTGCTTAACCAAAAAATTAGAGGAAAGTGCCCCAGATACACCTGAGTACACAAGGACTACATGGGACGGGAGGCTAAACACAGCTGATGAAGGACAGAGTGGCAGAATTTTCTACTTTTTTCTCTCCTCTCTATTTTCAAATGTCCTTTAAGGTCCTCATCCTGCTGCATAGGTCAACCTATTGAATATTGGAAAGGTTTTGGAACAATTTTTTATAAAAGCCAATTCAATTAAAGCCAATCCTTTAAGTTATTTAAAAAAAAAACCCTTCTATATAACCAGCATGACTAGGTGCTAGCAATACAAAGACAAAAATAAAAAGTAGTTACTGTTGCCAAGTGTTTACATGTTTTAGGGGTAGCAGTATAAACAAGGATATAAATATAAAATTTTGGGGTAGAGATTTGCCCTGTGAATTCCGGATGAGTAAAACTTCCTCTTCCAATGAAGGTGAGCATCTCTTTCAGAAATTACAGTCTTAAGAAGGTGTCTAGAGCAGAGAAGAGACAGGGTCACACAATCAGTCAGTGTCAGAGATGAGACTTGAACCCAATTCTTCCCAGATCTGAGACTGGTTTTCTACATGTCATCCCTAGTTGATGCTTAATACAGAGAATATATGGTGTAAATACCTTGGATGAATAGCACAAGTCTAATAGGAAGCTCAGCTTCATATTAACAGCAAAACTTGGGTTTCAAAGGACATAAGAGAAGAACTGTGAGGAGTGCAATAGGGATATGAAGAAGAATGAGGACAAACATGACTAGGGATGAGGGATCAAGGAGGAGTGGCCAGGGAAAGGAGCTTTGACCTAAGCAGCCTACAAGTCCCAATTTCAAGAACCTGAGGGCAGTAGATTATCACAGCAGTAAAGACAATATTTATGTAATTATCAATCCCTGAGCAAGATCTGGTAGCAATCCTGCCTAATGATGAAACCATGGAGGTCAGAGCAGTCTTGGACTGTTCAGTGTAACTCACTCTCTAATAACCAATCAAATCAACTTGAATGCAAAGATTACTTGATTTAATCTTCTTTTTATATAATTGTTAATTAACTCAGTCTCTCTGTCTCTATCTGTCTGCTTGTTTGTTATTCTGTATTTGTCTTTCTTCCACTTGTGTGTCTTTCTGTCTCTTTTTGTCTGTCTCTGTCTGTCTCTCTCTGTCTCTCTTTCCACTGACTGCAAATACATTTGTGAAACCCAACACATCCAGATCATTAATAGTCTGCTCCAGGCAATCTTGAAACAAACATGTTTTAAACCTTCAGATTTCAATTTTTAACTTAGGGAGGTCAACAAAACCTACCAATCAGTTCTAAAACCCTATTAAAATCACCCTGGGTAGGATTACTTAAAGAGAATAAAGATAATGAACAAACTAGAAAATGGGACTACTTTGGACTTAACCTTGATCTCGAAATCAGTAACAGTAGTGGCTGATGTAATAGCTGTAAGAACCCTGTTATCTGCCTTCCACTCTATCCAAACTGTGCTTTCAAAAGACACTAATGGCCTTTTAATCAGTGAGCAGTACTGGATAGAGTTTAATCCCTTATCAGCTGATATGAGAACAAGAAAAGGAGCCTTTGAACTCCCCTCTTCTCTCTTATTTTCAGCCTCCCTTCACTCCAAGCTGTCGGCCCTCCATCTTGCTGCCAGATTCATCTTCTTAAAATACCTCTGTCCATCTGGCAGTCCTAGCTTCAGCATCTCTTCGTTACTATGATTCAGGATAAAATTCAGGATAAAATATCCCCATTCAGGATAAAATCTCCCAGAATTTTGCATGATGGACTTGGAAGCAACCTTTGAGATCATCTTGTTCAACCATTTCATTTTATAGATGAGGAAACAGACTCAGAGTAATAGTGATTTTATTCATTCAATTAACATTGAGGAAATACATACTTTATACAAGACACTGCACCTGCCCCAGATGAGACATTTTGTTAGACCATTGTTGTTCTCAAAAAAAAAAAATCTATTACTTACTTTTCCAGTACCCTACTATTACCCTGAATTAAGCTCCCTTTCCACTCGTGGAAGCTGAATTGGCTTTGCTTCTTGCCTTTGTTCATGCTTGTTTCTTTCACCTTCCAAAGCCAACAGACTATCTCTCGAACTTTCGAAATCCTGCTCAGATTCTTTGCTTTCCCTGAATTCTTCCCTTAGTGTACAACAAATTGTCTGTACCACTCATTTGACACTGAGACTTACATTCATATTTTTCATTATCTTTTCATATGTGTGTGGCTTATTTCCCTTCATACATTATAACTCCTTGAAATTACAGACATTCACATGTAGGTATGTTTTGTATATTAGTGTATAGATGGTATAAAAATATAATAAATATATATGGTATATATATTCATAAATATGTATTAATAAATGTACATACATACATACCCAATGATCTAGCTATAAGCTATAAGCCAGGTTCAGGGAATTGAAGGATGTGTGTTAACACACATGTTTTATAATGTATCTATACATGCATATGACCTGTATACAATACAAATATATATGTATTATGCATGCATGTCTTTATATACATACCTGCATAATGACTTATTCCAGGCCCCAACCATTAAAGCAAATACATACAAACATGTATGCATACATGCTTGTGTGTGTTCACAGAGATATAGATATCTACCCATTTCTTATATTTGTCTATTTATTTTTCTATCTAGATATCTGTTTATCTCAAATGGCAAATATCTGGCAAAAAGATAGATTATTATATCCATGAATTTTCATTCTCCTATAATAAAAGTTCAATCAGAGCAATATGAACCATCAGTGGCCTATGATTTTGCAGCTTTAGGAACTGCCTCTGTAAACTACAGCCTGTTTATTATATTTTTTTAAGAAGTTGTTTTAGGCTAGAAGAGATTAGGCAACTTGTCTGTAGTCAATAATTTGAACCTATACCTTCCAAACCTCCCCTCTAGCCACTGCTCCATCCCTTCCTCCTGCTTCCTTGGGAGAAGGCTTCACTTTATACTCTGTAAGAAAATTGAGGGCATTTTGCCATGCACCCTTTCTTCTAATAATAATTATTTGTATAGCTCTAGGTTTTCAAAGCATTCTTTCTGTAATACCTCTTTGGATACTCAAAGTTGTCTTGTGGAGTACTATAACTTCCATTTTATAAAAATGGAAATTGAAGATGAGCAAGGTTGAATGATTTCTTCAAAGTCACAGAGTTAAATATATTGTCCGAAACTGGCGTCATATTCAAGTCTTCCTGACCTAATCCAACACATAATCCATTGTGCCACCTAATGAATCACTTTGTACTTTCCAAATATACAGTCCATGTCTTCATGAATTGCTATTTCTCTTGTTTTTCACCTTTGCTCAATTCTCAGAGAATAAGGTAGCTTCTCTTTTTGACAATCCTCACCTCTTAAATACTTTACCTTGTCCCCTTGCACATCCTTCTTGGAACTTGCTCCTTTATTTTTCATTATTTCCTCCTATTTGTCTCTCATTCTTCTCATGCTTTCTATGAACATATATAAAGTCTCTTCCATATTTAAAAAAAAAAGCCTTTACTGTAGACAATTATGCCCTTTTTCTCCCTTTCAAAGACAAACTGTCAGGGGGAAAAATGGCCTTCTTCTTACCTCCTATTTCTCAATTCTTGTGATCTGGCTCATATTTACTCCATATTACCACTCAGGTAGTCATTGATCATATTTCTCTTGCTAAACCAATGGGCTTTTCTCATTCCTCTTGACCTCTTGGTCCATGTTCTGCTTAAGTATATTCTGAATTGTCATGGCATTACCTTGATTGGATTTTCTTCCTACCTACCAAGTGGACCTTTTCAACCTTCCTTGATGTGGGCCAACTGGTTGTATTCCTGGGTTCAGCCATGGACTCTTTCTTCTTTTGAACCTCTCTCTTTTGCTGAACTCATGAACTTTTTCCCAACCCACACAAATAAGACAAAACCAAACCTTTTTATTTTATTTTATTATTTATATTTTTATAAATATATATATATATATAATATATATTTTATTTTTATCTGTGAATTTATTTGATGAATTTGTCTCACCAAATACAAGCTCTGAGATCCTGGTTGTCCAAGAACAACTCAAGTATTTATTTGTTTCTCCATGATCTATCACATTTAATGATTCATGGCAGATATTTAGTAAAACTGCAAGTTAATTTTTGACTCCAGGTTGAGAGTAGTAGCCACACCGTGTATCATAGCCAGTTTTATTGAATGTCTAAAAATATTAACACATGGTTTAGAGGTTTCAACATTTTTCATTAACTAGATGAAACAATGAATTGTCATTCATTATTTCCAAAGGATAAGATTCTATGGGATGCCTAGGAAGAATAATACCTCTGGTGTGAGTTCTACTGGGTCCTTTTGTGGACTGTTTATTTACCTTTGGAGTTCACCTTCACCACATACTTTCATCCACCTGTGACTCCAAGAAGATATAATATGCATGGCAGTTACAACTTGTCTGTTGATGAGTTAAATGAGATAGAGAATAATCAATAAAACTCAATCTCATTTGTGAGTTAAGGGGAAGTGAAGATTTTCTCCAACAGAATGGGCAGATGAAAATAATTTCTTCCCACAGCTACAAAGGTGGGTAAAGCAGGTGCTATGGAGAGTGTGGAGAGCATGTCAGACTTTGAAGATGCTGAGATTATCTACTGCATCCTAGGCAATGCCCAATCATTTCAGCTCTGGTCCTATCACTGGGTTTCTATGGCTCTGGAAGAAAGAGTAAGGGTGAGGACTTGGCCCAGCTCTGCCTCATTTAAGTCCAATTCATGTACAAGTCAAGATATCACTCCATGGTGAAATTAGTCATCTTCAAAAACAAAGGATGAAAAATAAGAACAACAAGATTTAAAAAAATATTTAAGTCAAAGTCTGACAGAATAAATATTACTTTGATGACTTGGTCATAAGAATAATCTTTTTATTTTTTCTTCTGTCATGGATAATTTAGGTGTCTTCCCTATCTCTTCTAGGGTGCTAATGCTCTTGTCACCTATGCAATCATTAGTGGTGCAGATGACAGCTTCCATATTGATCCTGAGTCAGGAGAACTGATTGCTACCAAGCGCTTGGACAGAGAACGCCGTTCCAAGTACTCCTTGCTTGTCCGAGCAGATGATGGCCTTCAGTCTTCAGATATGAGGATAAACATCACCATCAGTGATGTGAATGACCATATTCCCAAGTTCTCCAGACCTGTGTACTCTTTTGATGTTCCAGAAGATACCACACCTGGTAAGTTATAGACAGAATCTTATTTTTCTGTAACCATCCTTTTTGATCCTTGTCATCACTGCTCCAGTGGTTATTACTAACAGATTTTAATTAATTAATTTTGCTACAGATTATTTGCCATATATTTACTGCTGGCTCTTGTGATGCTTAATAATCTTTTATGGATATAATTACCTGCCTCAAAATTCTGATAGGCTTTTCAGGTATATTTTTGCATAAATTATGATGGTGATGACCACTTTTTTGAATATTGAATTACCACATTTTTAGAATTCAAAATATATTTAAATACTTAAAGATACATTTTAGTAAGAATTTTTTAAATTTCTATAATGTATAAGGTCTATTTTAGACAATAGGGATAAAAAGAAAAAAAATATGAAATACTATCCCTGTCCAAAAGAAGATTGTGTGGGATCTGGAATTACCATTTAATTGCTTATTATATAAAATATCTCATATTTTCTAATACACAAAGCACAAAAGTTGAATCTGTAATTATACTTGAGGAAAATGAGAAAGGCAGAGATTAAATAACTTTGCCCTGGGTGACAAAACCATTAAGTGTTGGAGGCTAGATTTGACTTCAGACTCATGTCTTCCTTACCCCAAGCTAGGTTCTCTGTCCTCTATGTCACTCTACTAATATACTAAATATCTACAGATTGTATATCTGTCAGCTATTAGACTCACACACTTGGCACACACACACACACACACACAAACACACATATCCCTTCTGGAGATGAAGTAAGGACTTCTTAAAAAACACTTGCAATATTTTGGCAATTTAATTTTGTCAATAGGCATTATGGTAAGATAGTGAGAGGACCAGCTGTCTTTGAAATCCAGAAGACTTAAGTTCAAATATAACCTCTAGTACATATCAATGTGTTAAGTTTTAGAGAACAAGCACTTTTCCATTTTGCCTTTTCTTTGAAAACTCAGTACTTAGCACATCAATTGAAATATAGTAGGTGCCTAATAAGTTTTGAAAAGTGCATTTGTGGAATTGAATGCCAGATTTGTGTCCACAGATCAATCAATAAACATTTATTAAATGATGAATATAGGCCAGATACTAAAAAGGCAATTTAGTCAGGGAGATAGCAAACAAACATGCAGAAGTTATATTGAGAATAATTAATGGAGGGAGAGCACTACAATTAACTGGGCCTGGGTCAGGCTTTCTGTAAGGCAGTAAGCAAAGAAGAGGAAAGAGAATATTTCAAAGGGAATAAGGAAACAAAACCCCAGAGTTGAGAGATAGTATCTTGTTTGGGAATAGCAAGAAACTAATGTCACAGGTAAATCATGAAACTCTCTAAGCATATACATTTTGGCAGATGACTGATCTGAGTTAATGGTTTCCACCCTCATGGAGCTCTCCACACAGATGAAATTATAGATTTATATTTTACCTTTTCAAAAATAATAATCCATAGAGAATTAATTTAGGGACATTTTTAAATTATCTTTCAGGCTCTCTAGTGGCTGCCATTTTAGCTACAGATGATGATTCTGGTGTGAATGGAGAAATTACATACACTGTGAGTGAAGATGATGAAGATGGGATATTTTTTCTGAATCCAGTAACTGGAGTCTTTAATTTGACTAGAAGCTTAGACTATGAAACACGGAAGTATTATATCCTCACAGCCCGTGCAGAAGATGGTGGCGGACAATTCATGACCATCCGCATTTATTTTAATATTCTTGATGTGAATGATAATCCACCAGTCTTCAGTTTGACTTCATATAGCACATCCTTAATGGAGAATCTACCTCTTGGATCCACAATTCTTATATTTAATGTCACTGATGCTGATGATGGTGAGTAAGCTTTACTTATGACTTGTTATTCGTTCTCATGAAATAGTTTCTTCTTGTTCATCCTCATTAAAAAAGCATTTCTCCTGGCTTTTGCTATAATCTTGTCACAAATACTTATTGGAGTTCCAATCATCAAGGTAAAAATTATAATTATGACCTTTTGTGTAGATTTCTGATAGCTATAAATGCCAAGAATTGGAGTTCTTTAATAAAATGCAAAAGATAAATAAAGTTCTTAGAATGGAAATATTAAAAAAGAAAACCTTATAGAAAATTCTTGCAAATTTATGCCTAATTATTTCATTGGAAGCCAATTGACCTTAAGAGTATAACAGAACTTTTTAATACAGTTCACCTTCCTGATCATTTCTCAGGTATGGAACCCAAATGCTAACAGTCCAATTAATTCAATTTGTCATGCCTTTATTTAATATATGCTATGTGCCAGACACTATGGAGGTATTTGGGACAAAGGAAAAAAAACAAAAATAACCCTGCTCTCAAGAAGCTTATATTGTACAGGAATTTTGTGTACTTTTGAATTGTTCAGAATATTAGAATCATAATGAAACCTCTGGATTTTGAATTAGAAAACAATACTATTCTACCTTTAGAACTGGAAGGGAGACCACTGATTCCAATCATCTCATTTTTTGGATGATATCTGGGTCTAAACTCTGATGCTGCTATTAACCAACTAGGTTGTTTTATATAACTCACATAGACTCACAGATCTCAGGCTGTAAGGGATCTCTCAAAGTGCAGCATGGTCAGGATTTGAACCCTGGTTCTCTGACTTTAGAGGTTGCTCCTATGTCCATTAATCTATAAAATTATCTATGCTTTGTTTTCTCATTTGTGACATAAAAGGAACTGGATGAGATGATCTTGGTAGATCCTTCCCTAAAATGTGTAGCCTGTAACAACCTCATCCCTTTTGGGGTCTTTACAGATGACTTTTTCAAATTTTATTTTGAAATCTGACTTCACAGATCAGTAATGTAGACTTTTTCCAGGTCGAGAAGAAAGGGGCTTAATTTTCTCCCACAAAGGAGTCACACCTGCCTCAGTAGGAATGAATGGAGATTCAGCCCTCAGAAGGAAGCAAACAGATTTCAGGGAGCCCCAGGACAGTCTCAAGAATGCAGGATCAGCTCTAACTTAGATTGCTCTGCCTCACGTGGGGTTGGAATGACCTTTAAGCAATATCAGTATTGTAATCTATCTTTGCTCTTTTGTGTTTTGCTGTTTCCTCTCAGGGTCAGTTAGAAATATCATTTAGAAACCAGTATAATTAATGAAAGCAAGCAAAGACAAGGGTGTAGAACAATTGGAAACCAAAGAATCTGACACTGTTTTAAATGTTTTAAGATTGCTAAGAGGGAGGCAGAGAGGCAAAGTAGAATGATTCTTTACTTGGCTCAAATCCTGTTTTGACATGTCCCCTTAGGCAAATCAAGCTTTTTTAAATCTTAGTTTTCTCCACTGGAAAATCAGAGGTTAGACTAAATGGACTCTAATATCTCCTTTATCATCCTGGACCTTAGAGGCTCACCAAATACACACACACACACACACACACACACACACACACACACACATACACACATCTTACAGATAAAGAAACTGAGGCTGAGAGAGGTTACATGACTGTTCAAAGTCATCCAAGTAATGAACACCTGAGAGGATTGCAACTCAGGTCTTAATATGTTATTATGTATTAAAAAGAACTCTCAAATTCTCTTTTTTAAAAGAAAGATTTTATTTATGTTGAATTTTACAAATTTTCCCCTACAATTTTCCCCCATCCCCCACAAAAGGCAGTCTTTACATTGTTTCCATGTTATATATTGGTCTTAGTTGACTGTGATGAAAAAGAAATTATATCCTTAAGGAAGAAAAATAAAGTATGAGATACCAAAATTATATAAAAGATAATCGTTTTGAAAAACTTTCAAATTCTTAAATACATACACAAAGACAAAAAAATAAGATGACTTTTACTTAGGAGTATACATGCACCTGGAGGGATATATTCTATATTCTATGTCCTAATAAGTATAATAAAGGATGAAGAATGATGAGAAGATATAAGAGATAAGTCAAAGAGAATTAGAAAAGCTTAAAGTGGGAAAGATTAGATGAGTTTTAAAAGCAAGATATGAGGTAGTGGTTTGTATTTCTTTGTTCATGTGTGGTGGTGAGCAGTGGAATGGCAAGTTCCAGGAAGAGCAAATATGCCCATTTTTGTTGGAATATGGAGTGTGGAAAAGAGTAAAACTAAAGAGGTAATTTGTATTTAGATGTTGGAGGACTTTAAATGTGAAACTGAGAAGTTTAAATTTTTCCAGAAGAAAAGAACAGAGAAGAAGAACCACAGAAGAAATCACAAAAAGTTTTTGAGCAGAGAAGTGTTATGGTTAGACTTCTATTTAACATCCTGAAGTAAGGTTGAGAAAGAAAGAAAAGGAGAGAGAATGATGTGAGGCAATCCCTATAGGCTTCTATTACCCATTTCTCAGATCCATTCTTGTCATATTAAATGTCCCTCATACTCATGATGACAATTTTCATAACATTAATTTTATTCTTATAAAATAAGATCATATTTATCTTATATTATTAATAGCTATATAAATCGCTTCCACATGTGACATAATGGAGAAGAGTGAATTGGAGTCAGGAAAACATAAGTTCATAAGCTTTGGGATTCTGGTCAAACCTCTTACCAACTCTAAAGAGGTGAGAACTGATGTGAGTGTGGAGAAGGCCATGGATATGAATGATGTCATCTAAATTTAAGAACCTATGTGCACAGATAGAGAAGGGTTCAATAAATATGGTTATTAATGGTTATATAAATCACTCCATTATGTGACATAATGTACAAGAATGATTTGGAGTCAGGAAAATGTAAGTTCATAAGCTTAAGTGACATAAACTTAATGATCCTGGTCAAGTCTCTTACCTATTCTAAGAGGTGAGAAATCATGTCTGTATGTGAAGAAGGCCATGGGTGTGAATGATGTCATGTAAAATTATGAACTTATGTGTACAGATAGAGAAAGGTTCAATCAACAGAGATGGAAATGGTTGTGAGTATGAGATGCCAGTAATAAGCTTATTAGGTCATGGTGAGGCTGAAGGACCACTAGGACATTCTGACAAGAATGTTTAACAGTGCATGTAGAGATACAAAACTTTGGTTTGGGTACACAGATGGGTTGTGTATAGAACTTTGGTAGTCATTTATGTCAACATAATTGTATCATTGTGAGAAGATAAGATCACTAAATGAAAAAAAGAAGTAGAGGAAGAAAGCCAGTAGCCTCAGACAGTTCCTGGAGGAATACATGTACTTGGTGGATAAGAGAGTCTATGAGATAGATATTGATCCTACAGAGGAAGCTAAAAAAGAGCAGAAAGACAAGAAGATGGAGAACTTGGAGAAATAAGTGCCTTGGAAGCAAGGAAAGTAAGAGTGTTTGATGATGTCAGAAATAGTTCAAGGGATAAGAACGGGGAAAAAATCATTTGGTTTAGCACACAAGAAGTTCGAGAAATTAGTTTTCTTACAGAATTAAATTTCAAGGGGTTGAGTGATGAGGAAATGGAGATAACAAATGTAGGTGAATCTTTTTAGAATTTTATTGGTAAAATGAATGAGAGATATTAGATGTTAACTTGAGTCAATAGCCAAGTAGGGTCAAGAAGAAGTCTTTGGTAGTTTGCCTGGTTATGTTTTTAGTATAAGCCATGATTGAGTATGTTTGAAAGTAACAGAGAGTAGGACAGTACACAAACATTTATTAAATGCTTTCTATGTGATAGGAACTATGTTAAGCCCTGCAGATATTGGGGGGGGGGCAGTATCTGCCCTTGCGGAGGTTTAGTTGGGGGAAATGACATAGTTAAAAAGTGTCTGTCATAGGGGTATGTGTGTGTGTGTATGTTTAGTTCTTGGTAAAGTTTGAAGAGTGGGAAAGGGAAGCTACATGGGATATGGTAGAAAGTCCAGAAACAAAAGAAACAGGAGTAGAATGAAGGTTGACGCACTCTTTTCAAAGAGAAGAATTATCTGTAGGACAGCCTGCCAGAAATGAAAAAAGAAAATGATTGGACAAAGCATCAAAGAAACAACCATCTGAGGCTGAACTGTCTGTTAAATGCTTTGAGTTATAATCTGTTTTCCAGGAAAAACAATTGTAAAATTTGAGAGATCAATATATTGAATAATTAATCAGCTAAATGCACTAGGATATCTTTATTGGCTTTTGAAATATTTTAAAATGTGAGGGCTTAATTAAGAGTTCTTTAGGGTAGAAGGTCCCTCAGGGCCATTTATTCCAACAGTGCTGGTCAAGGATTTCCTTGATGTTATCCTCAATAAGTGGTAATTCATCCTTGGCTTGAAGATCTTGCAAATTTTATCTAAAGTTTCTGAATGGTTGCTTTCAGGACTAGGATCAGGATGAGGGGAGTTATGATTTATTCAGGTTGAATTGGAGAAAACTCATTGATTTATAGATGGAGACACTCAACTGGGATACATTTTATCTCAGAATTAAAATATTAAAATTTAGGAGTGCAATTGGTAGAGGATGTAAGGTTTGTTTGACATGTTAGAATTTCCTAAAACCTCACCTAGGTAGGGCAACTTACTGTAGACCACCGTTTATGTTCTGTTTCTTTAACTTGGGCTGTTTGATATTTCAAGTAACCTTGTTTCATTGTTTTAGTACTGAATACTTTGTCAAAATAGTTTCCTGCCAAATGACCTGCATTATTAAAAGAGTTCCTGTTCTTCCTACTATTCAAAGATAATGATAAGAAAAAAAGTATTTTGATTAAATTGTTTACTGGAAAATCACTACCCAGTTATATGTCAGCATGTTCTCTATTTGACAAGTTGTACTATTTTTTTAGATGAAGAATCTGAAACCCATGAAGATTCAATAATTTGCCTATGATCACAGAGGAAATGTCAGTGGTGGAATTGATACCCAAGGGCATGGGACTGTTGAATCAAGAGGGTCTTAAAACCAGTAGCTTTCTAGACTATATGAGGACCACAGAAGTCAACACACACACACACACACACACACACACACACACACACACACACACACACACACACTTCAGAATATGGAAGAGTCGAGTTGTGATGGTAGAATACTTTGCATATCTGGCCCTTCTTTGAGTTGCAAAGTATAGTAGGCATACTACATCTTTTGCAGCCAGCAGAGATATAATGGGAGTAAATTGACTGCACTTTATGGATTTCTTAATCAATGAAGATCACCAGATAATACAGATAAAATCATTTTCTTATTGGCAAGTCCAAATCAAACAATTGAATGAGTTGCAAGACGCAGTTCAAAGCAGTGAGATTTAGAGAGATTTCTTGACCAGCTACCTCTTAGACTAGAGTACTCTGAAGTTCCTGGACACTAGATAGGGCACTTGATTTGAAGTCATAAAGATCCAGTTCAAATATAACCTCAGTCATATATCAGCCATGTGATAGAGGTTAAGTCGATTGTTCTTTGTCTGCCTCAGTTTCTTGATCTGTGAAATGGGGATTATGATCATCTTTTTTCCCAGCATTGTTAAAACTTTAATGTGCTTCACACAATTGAATGACAATTAGTAGATTTTTAATAAATGCTTATTCCATTCTCTCAACTTTCCCTTATCTATGTAAAGATAGATGATAATAATAATACCAATACTATTTGCAACAAAGATTAATTATAAACCATAAGTCTAAAAAGCTGCTAAAGAGTGAATTATAATAAAATTAGAAAAAACAAGTTATTTATAATTTTATATACAACCCTTCCCAAAATGTGACAAATTCAATCAATGGGTGATATAAAAGTTATTGGAATATTATGGGAATATTTTCAGTACACTGACACTGTACAAAACCAAATTGTCTCTGAGGCTATAAGATGGAATATAAAAGCTCATCAAATATTTATTCCAACATGAATGGACAAAGTATAGAATTTCACAATAATACATTTATACTATTTGTGAGTTTAGTATTCTGTGCTGAGAAAAATGGTTGTGAACAACACATTTTGAAAGATAACACAAATGTTCATAACTAATTCTGTGTTTTAAAATGTCAGCATATATTTTCTAGATGTATAGCATTTGTACAGAATCACTAACCAAACTTGTCAGGAATGAAAATAATTCTTTTTTCTTTGATAAACAGAGAAAGAGGGGCAGCAAGGTGGGGCACAGTGGATAGAGCACTGGCCCTGGAGTCAGGAGGGCCTGAGTTCAAATCCAGTCTCAGACACATAATAATTACCTTAGCTATGTGACCTTGGGCAAGTCACTTAACCCCACTGCCTTGCAAAAAAAAACTTAAAAAAAGGAGAAACAGAGAAAGAGAGACAGAGACAGAAAGAGATAGAGACAAAGAGAAAGACAGAAACAGACAGGAAGGAAGGAAGGAAGGAAGGAAGGAAGGAAGGAAGGAAGGAAGGAAGGAAGGAAGGAAGGAAGGAAGGACAAAAGAAAGAACAAAAGGATGAAAGGAAGGGAGACAGAGAATGAAAGAAAGAAAAAGGAAAAAGAAAAAAAGAGATGGCTGCCTGTCCCTATAATTGCAGAGATTCAATTACAGTCACAGGATGAGTGGGGTTCATTTGATGCCTTTGTTGACTCTTCCTTATATGGAAATGGAGAATTTTATGAAACATTCTCCACTGGTTGACTTTCTGACTCTCTTTCTTAATTAGTGCAGCTTCTGTAGTTGCTTGCTTGAACAACTGTGATTCAAGCACAGGGAATTCCTTTCCCCCTTGCCATTTATTTTGGTGTTTGTATTCTTAACCTAATGTAACCCCAAGTTAAGCAAAATAGCAATTTCTGACTCCATGCATGGCTGCTTTGGTTTGTTCTAAAGTGCCCCTCTTCTTTGATCTGCTAAATGCTATCATATCCATTCAATGTAGCAACATGTAAGTCCTAATAAAAATAGTAAGTACCCCATATGGATAAGTCTCTATGTCAAGCCATGGGGATGCAAAAACAAGATAGTTTGAACCCTCTATGTGATGACATAAAACTTATACATCAACATTTTTTTAATTGTATCTGAAATATTTTCCAGACAGAGATAGTTGATGTCAGGGAAGACGTTTTAGAGCAGTTAATTCCTAAACTTTCCTTCAAAAGAATCTAGGGGGGCCTATGAGACAGAGACCACATTCCTAACATGAGTGCTATGAGGTCTTAGCATTTAGATTTATCCCTTGGATCTCATCTAATCTCAGCCCCATAACCCCATTTTACAAATAAGAAAACTAAGATCCTAGAGGAAAGGTGATTCATGCAATACCACACAGGCCATATATTAGTCTCACAACCAGAGTCACTTAGTAATGTCATGTTCATGACTTGTAAAATTTAAATAGATTCACAGTTTGTCTCCACTAGAGAATGACAACTATCTTGAATTCATAGATAGGATCATGAAGTTGAGACAGAAAAGATCATAATAGCTGAGTCCAATTCTTTCATTTTACAGATGAGAAAAGTGAGACACAGAGATTAAGTAATTTGGAACTCTAATATCATAAGGGTAGAACTGGAACAATCTTAGAGGAGGCCAAGCCAGTGATGTTCTGCAACAAGGAGACTTGCTGCTTAACCAAGAAATTCCATTTAAGTCACTTTCTGTATGGTCTAGCTCATGGAAAGAGTTCAGTTTGTCATCAGAAGACCCAGTTTTAGGTCTTTTTTTGCTAGTTGTTTCTATGTGACTGGGCAGTTCTTAATTTTGTTGAACCTTAATTTGGTACTTGTATGGAGTTGGACTAGATTCATTCTAAGTTCTCTAATAGTTCTAAATCTGAAATCAGAAGAGGCCTGAGTTCAAATCTAGCCTCAGACAGTTACTGACAGTTTGATCCTGGGTAAGTCATTTGACTCCAATTGTCTCCAAAAAAATTAAAAATAAATAAATAAATCATAAGAATTTTCCTGTACCAATTATCTCCAATTTATACTGTCTGTAGTTTGGTTTTACATTGTTGTTTGCATGTTGTCTCCCCCATTTTTCTATGAGATTCTTGAGGTCAGGAATTGTTTTGTTCTTGATGGATTTTTGTTGTTGCTATCACTATTTTAATTTTTTTTGTATGTTGAGTACTTAGCACAGGACCGTGTGTATACTGGGCACTTTATAAATGATAGTAGACTGAACCATGCCTTCATTTTTTTCACATATGGTATAAATAACAATTTGTCATTTGCTTGATCTTGGACATTTAAAAAAGAGCATATAGGTCTGGATGGCATCCTCAAGAGTCCAACTTACTCATTTTACAGAAAGATAGACTAGGGGCCAGGGGGAAAAGGATACTTTTCCAATATTATTTAAGTTTAAGAAGAAGTGGAGTTTGAACCCAGGTTTCCTAACTCTAGAATCCAACCCCAATTGGTTTAAATAATATTGACAATTTTTTCCCATTTTTATTATTTGTTTTCACAACAGAAATCTATTACACTTTTTGAAGTAAAATGGTGAAATAGAAATAATACTATCAATCAGAGGGTTCCAAATGAATTCCTTTATATGTGTGTCATAGAGGCCATCCTTTCATAGCCAATCATCACATATCAATTCTTAGGACAAGTTGTGACCATCCAACAAAACACAAACAGCTTGAAAATATAATTAGATTTGTTTTTATGGGCTTCTTTGTGTTTTGCTATTTCTCTTAGGGGTGCCTGTCCAATCCTTCTCTTGCCTCCATAATATAATAGATGACATTTTTATAGCATTTGAAAGATTTGCAAGATGGCTTTCATAATTTATTTTTTTCATTTGATCCTCAATGGCCCCATAGAGTCAGTGCAATATGTATAAAATGAGAAAAGGGACTCAGGTTCTTGGTCTTTTCAGCAATGGAGGAATTTAAAACAAGATCTCCCTTATTTCCTAGTCTGAACACAAGCATTTATTAAGTGATTATGTACCCAGAAAGTGTGCTAAGTGCCAGAAATTCAAATACAAGCAAAAAAGGAGGCCCTGACCTCAAGGAGTTTCCATTCTGATGATAGAAGTCACATGAAAAGATGCTGTAAATGGGGGGGGGGATTGGGAGAAGTCACACAAGAAGGGAGATCTTGTCAAATTGTCAGAATCATATCTAGGTAGGGAACATGGGCTTCTTCTGAAAGGATTCATAAATGACAGAAGAGGACTATCATTGTAATAAGATGTTCAAGACTGAGAAGACTCCCCCTCAGTACTTAGGAAAGTTTTTAGGGTACAGTGTCCATTGGGCTATGCTATCTCTCATTTCTAAACCCTTATTATCAAAAGAATAATCTCATGTGTTTTTCCATTCTTGGAACTCTCTCCCTCTTACCTCCACATGACTTTCTATAATCATGTGCCTCCATTGACCCTTGGATGATTCACAGTTTTGAAACATCTAAGATAACATCATTCAACAAGTAGTAGCCATGCTTGGACAGGTGAATAAAGATGTCACCAAGTTATCCATTTGTGATGCAGCTTGTTTGGGAACATTAGGAATACTGGGAAACTCTCTTGAGTAATCCATTTTAAGGTCTCTTACTTAGTTCTAGACCCAGTTACTCAGGTAAAATGTGCTTGAGACAGTATCTGAGCTCAAGTCTTTCTGTTTTCAAGTTCAGGGCTCCATTTGGTCCTCCCTAACCATCCCTCCACCTGACCAATTGCTTCCTTTTTTTGGCATAATTAGATGAGGTATGCTCTGGTTGGTATCGCCATCAGTGTTAATTAGTCTTCATTTATAAAGAGAGGCAGCCAGGGCATAGTAGGTAGAGAGTTGCCTTCAGCTTCAGGGAGATCTGAATTCAAGTCTTGCCTATGACACTGGCTCTCTGACCCTGGGCAAGTCACTAAACTCATTGCTTTAAGAAACTCTCTAGGATTCAGTTAAATTAACGGTATCAACTTCCATTAAGAGATGACGTTTCCCCATCTGGGCAGTCTTATGTAAATGAAGAACAGATCAGAGCCTTCTACCTTTCCTTTGTAAAATTATTTGAAATGGAATAATTCATTCTGAAAGACCATTTCTTAAATGTGCTCAAAAAATGTAAAAGCATCCATGACTAATGCCATACATCAAAAAATTGTATTACCCATCTCTAAAAAATGTATCAGACTGAAATTACTGAGGTTGTTACATGCCTTCTATTAATGTTATTCACTTAATAGCTAGGGTTTGATCAGGGAATTGTAGGATAGTTGACATCTATATAAAACTTTTTATATATATTAACTCCTTTTGATCCTCATTACAAGTCTATGAAATTAGAACCATAGGTATTAGAATAATTTTTCCCTGGCCATAGAGCTAAAGGAGATTGGAGTTACTGTATTTTTACTCTGGAGTGGTTTTTTCCTCTATGTATTGACTGGAATTATTAGTAGTTTTTTAATACCAGAGTAAATAGAGTGATATATGGAGTTGTTAGGCATATCTCTTGAGAGCATAATGTAACTTGTAACTACTTTTATTTATGTATGTATTTAGTGGAGATACCCAACTAATCAAATCTTATTATTCTTGGTCTAGAAATTAGCAAGAATGCAACTACTAACATTTATTATAACCTAGGTCAATATCATTGAAGGAAAGTAATTCTTTTTTTCTTTTTTCTTTTTCTTTTCAGGGTTTAACTCCCAGTTATCTTACAGCATCACCTCAGGGGACAGCCTTGGCCAGTTTACTGTTGACAACAATGGTATTCTAAAAGTCAAGCAGACTTTGGACCGGGAAAGTCAATCCTTCTATAACCTGGTTATTCAGGTTCATGATATGCCTCTTCCTTCAGCCTCTAGCTACACCAGCACTGCTCAAGTGTCTATCATTCTATTGGATGTTAATGATAATGCCCCAACTTTTATTTCCCCCAAACTGACTTATGTTCCAGAAAACACCCCCACGGATACTGTTGTATTCAAAGCTCAAGCAACGGATCGAGACAGTGGTCCCAATAGCTATATTGAATATACACTCCTGAATCCTTTGGGAAATAAGTTCAGTATTGGGACCATTGATGGAGAAGTGAGACTCACTGGGGAGCTAGATAGGGAAGAAGTTTCCAACTATACTCTCACTGTAGTAGCAACCGACAAAGGACAACCGCCTCTCTCTTCATCCACAGAAGTGGCGGTCATCATCCTCGATATCAATGACAACAACCCTGTTTTCGCACAGGCTCTTTATAAAGTGGAAATTAATGAAAACATATTGACTGGGACAGACATAGTGCAAGTCTATGCTGCTGATGGAGATGAAGGAACCAATGGACAGGTTCGCTATTCCCTCATCAGTGGAAATGAAAACCAGGAATTTAGAATTGACTCTGTGACAGGGATCCTCTCTGTAGCTAAACCTTTGGATCGAGAGAAGAAACCAAAATACTCATTAACTGTTCAGTCAGCAGATCGGGGCAGCAGCCCCAGGATGGACACCACCACAGTGGACATTATTCTCTTAGATATTAATGATTTTGTTCCTGTATTTGAGCTGTCACCATATTCAATCAATGTCCCTGAGAATCTAGGTACCCTGCCAAAGACAATTCTTCAGGTCAGTACAGTGAAATGAGGCAATTATTGTTCTTTTAATCTTAAGGTAATGTTTTTTTCTTACAATGTCTATTTGTGCCTGCATATTTAGCAAAAGCTTTTAAACCCAATTACTGAGGAGGCTGCAGCTGGTGGTTTTCAAGCTCAGGAGGTCTGAGCTAAAGTGAACTAAACTAACCAAATGTCTGAAATATGTTTGGCATTGATATGTTGAGTTCCTGAGAATGGGGGAGTTGCCAGGTTGCCTAGGGATGGGTGAATTGGCTAGTTAGGAAATGAATCAAGTGAAAGCTCTTCTCATTTAGGAGACTGTTCTTTAATCCTTTTGTGAGATAAAAGAAATTAGTCTTTTAAAATCTCTACTTAAAAATTCCTCATTATTTTCTTTTTTCCCTCTCTATTTTGTGTGCTTATGTACACAAACATACATGCATATGCACATCTATGTGGACATACATATATGTAGAATATATACATAATAATCCACAACACTATTTCTCTAATTGCATGTTGCTGAAAATGACAGATAAGAACTTCAGATCAAAATAAGAGATTCAATTTAAACTAAACAAAATCCAGTTTAGCAGATACAATAGTTATTCTATACAACAAACTATGGTCAACACTTTGTATACAGAGTCAGAAATGAAAGAATCACTACTTTCAAGAAGTGTATATTCTATTAGGAAAAAAAACTAGCACCAACAACTAATTATTAAATTTTCAGCACAAACATCTACAATTCAGAAACTGGAAATGTACAAATCAGGACTTTATTATACTATTTACTGTATAATATATTATACTATTTACTGTATAGACTTAAAAATTAATAATTTAGATTAAATTTTAAAGAGTATGCATGTACTCTTTTTCCCTCCAGGGAATTCTGTTGTTAGGGAACTACCAGGGATTACCTGGAAGTGAATAAAGCGATGCACCTAGTTCTGTGAAGTTTCAAACAAACCAGGAAACAGATGCAATATGTAGTCTTCTGAGAATCCAGTTTCTGCTCTCAATAAAGGAAGGTATTGAGAGGTCTTCTGTTCTCCAGTCCTTCAGTGAGAGGAGAGAGGAGATGTTAAGGAGGTGATGTTATGAAAGGCTGGCTTCAGAATCACATTGATGAGCTAAGAAAAAGTGAAATATCCTGAGAGACAGAAGTTGAAAAGTACTGGTAGATGCAAAATGGAATATTGCTTCATGTACACAATCTGAGTTCAGCCAAAGGGTAGTAGAGGGCTCAGAGCAACACTAGACAGGTAACTATAAACAAATGAATAATAATAGTGATAATGATAATAATATTATCTCTTAATTTTACTTAATTAGTACTTATTATTATTTGTTATTTAGATAACACTTTAAAGTTTACAAAATGCTTTCTTTTCCTCCATGATCTCATTTGATTCTTACAATCCCTTGGGTACATAATTTGTTTTACTTTTATCATTCAGGACAGACTCTGCCTTATCTATTATAACCTTCCTTTCTTCTCTACTTCCTTTCCCCCCCTTCCTTCTCCCTTCACTATTAGCTGTTTTACATGTTGTTGCTCTTCTAGGTTGTAGCAAGAGATGATGACCAAGGATCTAACAGCAAACTGACATACATGCTCATTGGGGGGAATGAAGATAACGCCTTTGTTCTCTCAGCAAGTGGGGAACTCAAAGTGATACAGAGTCTTGACAGAGAAACAAAGGAGAAATGCATCTTGTTGATAACAGCAACTGATACAGGTGAGTGGATAAGAACAGAGGGCACTTCCAGATTTACCTGGCTTATTCATATATAATAGACAGATAGGAGATTTATTCCTTTTACAATTTTTATTAAATTTGTGATAATCAAACTGAATTAATTATACTTTTAACAAATACAGCACTCTTTTGATCAGTATCTATTTTGAGGAAATGATATTCTGACCAGAAACTGTTTGGAGGATAGAGACTTTGGCTGAAGACACCATTTTCAAATCCCAGATCTGTTGGCTACTGCTGTGGTCTTAGTTTCTTTACCTCTAAATAAGGCAGTTGGAAAAGATGTCCTGAAAGTTTCTATCCTGATTTGTTATTGTGATTGCCAAATGGCAGAAATGGAAGTACAGTATTCTTATCCTGGCAACCATGAATATGTTTTTCATATTTTGATAACTGTATTTACATGTTTTTGTTTTTCTTTGTAATGTTTCATTTTTATTTTGTGCATTTAAAGTCATTCTTCTGAGAAAATGTTCATAGCCTTCACCAGAAAGAAAAGAGATCAATGCCACAAAAAATGTTGATTTCCTGATAAAATCATTTTACAACTCAGAGTATAGTTCTTTTTTAAAACTTTTATATTTTTTCCAGATACATTAAAATAATTTTAGCCTTTTTTTTACAAATTTGAGATTTAAATTCTCTTATCCCCTTTCCTGACAAATCATTTTCAAGCCAAGCAATTTTATAAAGTTTAGACCAGTACAGTCATGCAAAACATAGTTCCATATTAGTCATATTATAAAAGAAAACAGACCAAAAAAACAAGAAAAAGTTTTAAAAATAGTATACTTTGATCTGTATTCATCTATCATCACTCCTCTGGAGTTAGATAGCACTTGTCATCAAAATTTTTCAGGATTGTCTTGGATCTTGATATTGCTGAGAATAGCTAAGTCATTCACAGTTAATTATCATACAATATTGCAGTTCCTGTGTACAGTGCTTTCCTGGTTCTGCTCACTTTGCTTTATATCTGTTCATGTAAGTCTTCCTGGGTTTTTCCAAAACCAACCTGTTCATTATTTCTCATAGTACAATAGTATTCCAATATAATCATACACCACAACTTGTTCAGCCATTCGCCAATTGATAAAAATTCCCTAGTTTCAAATATTTTACCACCACAAAAAAGCTGCTATAATCAGAGTATTGTTCTTTAAGTAGTAATAAGAGTTTGCATCATTATCAAGAGGGAAGTAATTGTTAAACCAGAGCCATTTCTGTGGAACTTCAAAAGTATTTCTGTTCTAGCTCAAACTTTCAGGGAATGCTGCACTGAAGTGTTGATGTTTCCCTGACATTCATGTAGATAGTTTCTGATAACTACAATTTGTCTCCAGAGGGATCAGTTAGGCCTCAACAAGGCCATTATTTTTAATGTTTTAAAACACTTATTTTATATGATCTATAACAAAATTAATTAAAGTGTTGTTTTCCTTTGAAATGAGTACAAGGTGATTCTCATGCCACATTTTTAACAAGAAAAGCCCATCAGAAAGTTAGGAGGGACATTCTTTAGAGATTTAAAAATACTTTATGAACTTTCAACAAAAAGGCACTCAACTGTTTACATGGAAAATAATGAATATCTACAATCATAAATCTAGAGTTCTTTATGAATGATTCCTATGTCTTCAATATTTAGTTTAAAATTTTAATTAATATAATTGACTTCTTCTAGTTGTATTTTCTTAACTACCCATAATTCAATATGTATATATATTTACATATGACATATATACACTTATCTTTAGATTCTTCTTTTACATCATTCTTTTACACCTCAAAAATTAGCAAAGCTACAAATCTGGATTTGATATATTGGTTTGATCATTGTCTAGACTTAAGAAAGAGTTGAAGAAGACACAAATTTTTGCTGTTGTTGAGTCATTTCAGAATTCATGCCCCTTTTTAAGTGTTTTCTTAACAAAGATATTTGAGTGGTTTGCCATTTTCTTCTCCAGTTCATTTTACAGATAAAGAAACTGAGACAAACAGGATTAAGTGACTTGCCCAGGGTAAGGTCTGATTTGTTTAAACTTAGGAAGACAAGTCTTCCTGACTGTAGGTCTAGTGTAGTACCTACTGTACCACATACAGCCCAAGATCACATAATAAATAGAATGAGGATTTTCCATCTCTAAACCCAGAATTCTTCTAACTAGATCATGCAAATAAATCATGAATCCACAAAAGGGCAGGAGGTAGATTAAGTTCTGAATCTGAAGTCTGAAGTACTGAGTTCAAATCTCACCCCTGTCATGCTACCTATAGTGACCATGATGAACAAATTGCTTAGCCCAGAAGCATCAGGCATATAGCCAGTGGATCACATGTACTTAATAAATTCCAGCATACAGCCCAAATAAGATTTAAGTATATTTGTGAAATATTTAAGGAAATAAAAATACAATAAACATAGAAAATGTTATTATATGGTTTTCTAAGTCAATATGTAGTCCCTGGGGATAGTTGGATGATGTTAAATGGCTATGACTTCTATTTTGGTTCTATTTGATTTAGTTTGCTTCTACCACAGTTTCCTCACCTGTAAAATAGAAACAATAATAGCATCTGTCTTTGAAGAGTTGTTATCAAAATGTCAAATGTCAAATGAGAAAGTCCTTCTAAAGTTCTTTGCAAACCTTAAAATCTAACTTCAACTCAGAAGAGTCTATAGGCTTCATTAGACTGCCATAGTCGTCTATCACAAATACACACACACACACACACACACACACACATACACACACACACACACACACACACACACACACACACACACACATAATTATGAAGCTCAGCATTTAAAAAGTGTCACCTCTTGCTATTACATGGATGGTCCTGCAGTTCTTTCAGTTAAACCAATTATTCTGAGTATTTCTCAGGTATTTTAAGTCTGCTATATTAAAAGTTTTCTATCATCTTTCCCCTTATATAGTAAGTAACACAAACTAATTTCCCTTTCAATCTAGTTAAATTTGAAATGCTAATATTAGGAAACCTAAAAATGACATTCCAGAAACTTATAAATTTTTACAAGTTGAGGAGAAGTTTCAGCTGACCCTTGGCTCTGTCAGCATTCTTTGGCACAAGAAACTTGGACCTGGTGTATTGCTTTCCCTGAGGGCAGAAATACTTGGGGGACTTGGATTTTCTTTAACAGCTCTTGTTGGTGTGATTCAGCATTTCCATTTTTAAAGTTTTTTTAAAGACCGCAAAGATTGACAATGAATATTCCATCAACTAGCAGCCAAACCTACTTTTTTCTCTTCGAGGAGCCTGTGTCAAGTCTAGGAGAACTGGCTTATGATCTTAGTTCTTAATATCACTGAGGGCTCACTGTGATTCTTAATAGGTGGCTATTATTCCCTTTCAGGGGCAGATTTGGAAATTTTGACCCTTCAAGAACTAGGTGCTAGGATGCAGTCATAGTCACCCATAGAGGAAACTAGTTCAAAAACTGGGAAGGATCTTAGTAGAGACCAACTAACCCAACATGCTCATATTATAGATGAGGAACTAAAGGCCCAGAAAGATTGTTAGCTGACCAAGGTCACAAAACACACAGAAAACATCAGAGGCAAGATCTAATCCCAGGTTCTAGGACTCCAGAGTCAGTGTTTTCTTTCCTTCCTTCCTTCCTTCCTTCCTTCCTTCCTTCCTTCCTTCCTTCCTTCCTTCCTTCCTTCCTTCCTTCCCTTCTTAAAAAGCAATTCAAATGAACATTTCCCTATATGGGCCATAATTGACTAGAACTTCATAATAAAACAGTAAAAAAGGATTTTGCCCTAAGTAATATAGTCAACTTGAAACTTTCAAATCTAGCCTTCTTGTCTGTGACTATTTTGGGCTTTCCTTCCATTCTTTGCATTAAAAAATGAAAGACCTTTCTTTTTTCCTTTTTTTCTAGATGTAATCCTAACTCTAAAAAAAAAGAAAACTTGAGAGAGGGGAAGGAAAAATGCCCTCAAACCAAACATGCTTAGTCAAATAAAACAAATTTCCACATTAGCCATTTAGCCATATCTGGGGAAGAAAAGAAAAAAAAAAAGAAAGCCCTTGCATCCCTTTTGCATGCAAGGATGAGATAGTGAACTAGATTCTATCATTGAAGGAAATGTGATATGGCAACCACTTGCTTTTCAGATTACTTCCAAAGCTATGGTTTAGCATCTGTTAGCAATTCAATTCAGCTCATTACAATTCATCAAACATTTACTAAGAGCAGACATTTCTATAGCACTTTAAATTATGCAAAACATTTTACATATATTAATTAACCTATTTGAGCTTCACAATACCCTCAGGAGATGGGGACGAGTACCACCAATATCATAATCCCCATTTCAGAGGTGAGTCTCATAAAATGATTTGCTGCTAATTTACATATTCACATAGAAAGGATCAGGGTAGGATTTGAACTCAGATCATTCTGATACCAAGTCTAACAATTTGTAATCTATGTTATAATGCCTCTTATTGAAGCAACCCCTGAGGGCAAGGCAGTCATCATGACATGGTTAATGGGATACTTAGTTTTCTTACATATAGTACTAATATCCCTTATTTTCCAAATAAAGTACAATTTTGACATTCTATTAAATAGTCTTTCCCTGATTTAGAAACACCTATTTAAAAAGGCCCCTATCCTGGGAAACATGTTGAAAAATCTAAGGGAGTGCTTAGATGGTCTGAAGTTTCAGAAATTTAAGAAGCACCTTCACAACATCTTGATGTGGTCCCCTTGCCTCCTCTCATCCAGACACCACCATAGTTCAGTCCCTCAGTCCCCTTCATCTAGACTCTAGCAATAGTTCCCTGGTTGGTCATCCTTCTTTGTCTTTACCCTCTCTAATATTGTCTTCAATTGGCTGCCAAACAGATTTTCCTAAATTTTGGTTCTGACCATGGAAGCCTCATTATTCAATAATCTCCAATGGTTCCCTATTATCTGCAAGATCAAATATAAAATTCTTAGATTGATATTGAAAACTCATATTTGTCCTCTTCCTTCATCTATTTTTCTTTGCTCCATATACACTGATCTATTCTTTTCAGTCTAGATGTTGTTTTCAAGCCATTGAACTAGATCTTCCATCTTTGTATTTTTGCATTGGCCATTCCCCATGCTCAGAGGACTTTCCTTCCTCTTAGACTTTCTGGTTTCCCTGTACACTCAATTTAAGTGTTTTCTTCTACAGAAGACTATTTCAACTCACCTGGGCTATTAGAGCCTTCCCCTTTCAATCTTTGTATCACTGCATTTTGTTTTCTCCTTTAGAATGGGAGCTCCTTGTGGGAAATGATTGTTTTTACTTTCCTTTACATCCTCAGCTTTTAGCTTTGTTCCTAGCAGATGAATGCTAAATAAGTGTTGACTAATCAGTTTGATTGATTGATTGGAAAGCAGGAATGACCAAAGTGAATAGATTTTCACATTAAGTTTTAGGTGTAGATTCCGCCAACTAAGGATTGTGGTTGTAGTGGGTGGGACTGGAGACTACAGGACAGATTAAAGGAGGAGTTTGAGAGTAGAGCGAATAAGACTTGGCAACTGAAACAAGCTGAGAAAGGAGGGGAAATAAAAATAGTCTATAATGATAAGTAAATTAGGTGAATAATAGTGCCCAGGCAATAATGTGAAGTGAGTCATGAAAATATTGTGAGTTACAGACATATTCAATTTAATATGTCCAAAACTAAACTCACCATCTTTTCCCAAGTCCTCCCATATTCCCAGTATGGTGAAGGTCATTATCATCCTTCTAGTCATCTATATTCACAACCTAGTTGTGAATTTACCTCATTCTATCTGTGTCCCCATATTCAATTGGTTGCCAAATCCTATTGATTTTATTTTCACGACACCTTTTCTCTCCTTTGACATCACCATCATCCTGCTGAATAGTCTCTTTTCCTCAAGTCTATCCTAAAGCTAGCTCCTCTCTCATTTGACTATCATGGTGAACTTCCTAGAGTAAAAGTCTATCCATGTTATTTCTCCACTCAATAAACTCGGTGACTCTGAATGAAATACAAAAAAAATTATAAATAGGAAATGCTGAACCTAAAATTAAGGAGATCTATTTTTCAAATCCTGCCTTTAACACTTATTAGCTATGTGACTGTAGGCAAATTACTTATTACCTATCTACCTCATTTTCCTCATCTGTAAAATAGTGGTTTTTAATAGCACCTATATTCCAGGGTTGTAAGAATCAAAAACCATAAAATTTATAGAGCATTTTGCAAATCGTTAAATGCTTTATAACTACTGGCTATTATTATTTTAAAAAGAAAGAAATCTTTGTCTTCTACCAAGTGTAACCTTTCTTTAAAGATTTAATAAGTTTTGATTGCAGTGTTCTCAAAACAAAAAAGCCAGAAATTGTTTCCCCCATGGTACCTATGAAACTGAATATGCAAAGCAGCAGAAATTCCAATAACCCACTAATTAGGACATGGAATGTTTTGTGTTCAATTATTTAGTCTTTTGTGATTATAGGAAAGGAGGTGGGACTTTTTCTTTGGTGATATATGCTTGCATATAAAGAACAGCAAAAATGCCGACTCAGACATGAAATCAACCATATTCAATTTATTACTGCAATCTTTTACTAATTAGTGTTTCCTTGTATAATTGGAATCCATGGAGAGAAACAGGAGTTCATTTGTGGTTCTGTTGGCTGGCCCTGGAGCAGTTGGTCTCACTTTCTTGAGATAGTGTGGTCATGGCTCAAAGAAGTATGAAGATGACAAAAATGAAGTCTTCCCATGGATGCTACTCTCCCTTCATGCAATCCAGAAAGAAAATTATTAGGATGGTTGAAATGCAAACATTTTCCCTTAGGAAAATGTTCAAAATATTAAAGGATTTCATGATAAGAAAAATCAACAAAAATTCTTGCTTTCCATCTCTTTGTCATATTGTTAGTTTCCCTCTCCAGCTGAAAAACGAAGGAGTTGGCTTTGATAGTCACTGATGACTTTCCTGCTTCCAGATATGTATTCTTATGAATTTGTAGGTCTGTTATGTGTGTACACACAATAATAAGGAGGGGAAGGCTGATTTGGTCATGCAAAGATACCAAATTCTTTAGGATAGGAACATCTATCTTGGTGTTTATTTTTACAGGAATGACAAAATTGTTGGTATGTAAGAATTAGAACATAGAGCTCTAAAGAAAAAGATAAATGAGAAGGAAAATATCAAATATATTGTTAAGAACATTAGATTTGACTGACTCAAGGACTTTTGCAAATGGGAATATTAAGAATCATGCATATTTTTAAAATCCATGTTACATACATGCAAAAAAGATAATGTGCTAGTTCCAAAAGAAATCATAATCAAATAAATGGACTCAGAAGTAATAATCATATTATTTAAATACAACAAAAACAATCAATGAAATAAATATCCTAATATTTATATATTTGCTATATAGCACTTAGATATAGAATACAATTTAAATAGTAAAGAAAAAAGGAAATATGAGAAAAATATGCAAACCAAAATAGAGACAATTATAATCACCTCAAGGAATTGGTCACAGAACACATCATAGAAATAATAAATAATTGCATGAAAGATAATGATAATATTAGAATTTATGATAAAATTCATGGAATGCAACTACAGTATCCTCAGAGGAAAATGTGGATTCCTGAATGTTTATTATCAGAAGAGAGAAAAGTGATTCTTGAAATTGGCATCCAATAAAAAGACCCCAAGTCCAATATTTCTTCCTACCTCTAGAATTTGCTGAAAATTCTATCAAGCACCAAGCCCTGTCCTTGTACATTACCTCTAAGGGAATTAGTGCTTAGACAACTTCTAATCATTTTATCTTCAATACAGAGCTCCTAGTCCCATTGGAGGTCATTATGGTTCAGGTTTGTTTTATGTGTGTGTGTGTGTGTGTGTGTGTGTGTGATGTGTGTGTATGTGTGTGTGTGATCCCTTTGGCGGTCTGGTGAAGTCCCAAGTGTCTAATGGCATTTGCTCAGTGGGATTATGCTAGGAGGCAGTGACCCTCTGAAACATTTTATAAGCTTGATTTAATTTTGAGTACTTGAGGGGGAAAATGGTCAGCCACATTCCCCTGATTTCCTTTGGATTTTCTTTCCTTTCTCTCTACAAATGAGATTTCCAAATAAGTAGCCTCTTGATCTCATCCTTATTCCGTTTTATTGCCTACTTTACTCTAATTGACTTCATAATTGCCACATTCCTTAGGGAAGCAAAAAGAGAATTAATTCTCTTGAGAATATGTCCTTTTGCCCAGTCATCCCAAGGAAAAACATGTTTCAAGAAAATTGAATTAGGGAGAGGAATATTGATATCTTGAGTTTCAAAGTCAAATGGTCACTGTCCATCGGTGCCATTCTCCAGTTTTCATATTCTATTATTTTTGTATGGTAGAATTCAACCTTAAATGAAAAGGTACAGAAGACTTGCATTCAGTTCTGTTTATCACATTTTAGAGATTGGAGGGAGTAGCCAATGCATTGAGGTATCTAATTTAATATTGTCAAAATTGATTAGCATTATTCAGGAAAATTACATGAAATATTGTTGCTTGTTTTTAAATTTAAAATTTTTTAATTTTTAATTAATTTTTAATTTTTTTAAATTTAAAATTTAAATTTCCTGTGAGCATTCCCTCTTGTGACAACACTGAACTTGATTGTAGACATTGAGCTTGATGTCAGACAAACCTCTGACATACCTACTTCAGATGCCAGAGTCAATTATTTCACTTCTCTGACTTCTGCTTCCTCATCTGTAAAATAAGTAGCTAGGTGGAGCAGTAGAGACGAGACTCGGAGTTAGAAAGATAGCCTTGTGATTTCAAATCCAGCCTCAGACACTTCCTACCTGTGTGACCTTGGGCAAGACACTTCACAGAGTGTGCTTCAATTTCTTCATCAGTAAAAATGAGCTTGAGAGGGAAATGGCAAACCACTACAGTATTTTTGCCAAGAAAACTCTAAATGTGATCAGGAAGAGTCAGACATGACTGAAAAGACTGAAAAATTAAGGGCAAGTTGGACTCAATTGTCTCCAAGTTCCCTTTGAGCTCTAAATCTATGAACTTATGAAGTGAGACTTAATGTTAAATAGGAATATTTTCCTAGTTGTTTTTTTTCCTGAGAAATAATAAAAATTTCCAGTCATGAGGTAAACTCTTACTTAAACAGCATATAACACCTTATAAAGTCATTGTTTGCAAGTTAATTTTGCTGTTCAACCACTACAATTTTAAGATGTTTAAGAGTAAGACTCATAAAACAAGGCCATATGGCAAGCATTAGTTACTGGTGATGGTGGTGGTGGTAGTGGTGGTGGTGGTGGTGGTATATGTATGTGTGAGTATGCGTGTATGTGTCTAAGTGTGAAGGAATTGGAAGGATGAATGAACTTTTTAAAAAGTAATTGAATAAAAAGAGAATTTTTAAAATGAGAATTTCAAACTAACTCAAATGCAGAAGGAAGCAGATGTTCTGGAATCATATAATTTTGTAGCTGGAAGAGATTTGAAAAATCATCTAGGCAATACCTCTCAGGTATTAGTGACTTGGCCAAATGCTCCCACAGCTAGTTGGATGGCAGAGCCAAGATGAAAATCCAGGTCTTTGAATTTCCAACCCAGAGTTTTTTCCCCTGTATCTTTTGTGGATGCCATTTCCTCCAGGGTCTGGGATGGTTCTTTTCTATATATGATATGGATTTTAAAGGAATTATAATTTTTAAAAAGTCATTTCCCATATTTTACATGTGACTGTGGACAAATAAGAAATTGGCATAGTGTCTAAGAAGACTGACCTTGGAATATTAAAGAACCACATCTTTTTTGACACATTCTAGTCATATGAGCATATGTAATTCATTTAACCTCTTACTTGGCCCCAGGCAACTCTCTCTTAGGCTCCATATTATAGATAAATTGCTACTCTAGAGTAGTGGAGATATGAATGAAAACACTGCTTCAGAACCACAACTTACCACACTCTCATTCCCCATGAATAAGAAAAGAATAAACATTGCATTTTTCTCCCCTTTCTCCAATAAGTAAATGTTTAAGCAATGATTTTTTAGGAATGAGACTAAAATAAGGAGAGTTTTAATTTATAGTAAGATTTCTTTTAAAGTAAATGAAACTTCAGATACTCTAAACATTAAGGAACTAGGTATATAAGAGTTTTAGCAGATTAATGTTGGTAGGCATGAGACAGCTGTCCATCCTTCATATTTATAGTAGGTATGTTGATAACAGGAAATATTTCATGAGAGATCTGGCCAGGGGAGTAGCTTTGTTTACCCTGCTTTTCCACCCTCCTCCTCAACTCATTTTCACCAACACATTTTTTCCACTAAATAATTCATTCCTTTCTCTCATGAAGAGGTGGACCATTTCCTTGCCAAGGCAAGCCTCTCTTCATGCAACCTTGATCCTATACCCTCTCCTTCCCCAGATGCCCCTACTACTAGTTCAATTCTCTCTCATCTTCAGTTTCCCTCGAGCTTTTGATGCTTCTCTGCTCTCTATAAATATATTTATTTCTGCTTTATACTATAAAAAACAAAGGAATTCTTAAATCCCACCATTCTCAATATCTATCATCCTATATTCTCCCCTTCTCATCCTTTTCTCCTTGACTTTTCTCTTTTCTAAACACTTTACAATCTCTATCCTGACTTCAGTTTTCAATTGAGACTGCTCTCTCCAAAGTTACTTGTGAATCTCTTAATTTCCATATCCAATCACCTTTTCCAACCCTCCTGAAAGTTACTTTCTCTTCCTGGATACTCTCTCCTCTTTTGGTTTTGTTTTTAATTGTGGGTGGTAGATGGGGTTATGTGACTTACCCAGAATCACAAGTGGCTGAGGCTGGAGTTGAATTCAGGTCCTTCTGACTCCAAGACTAGTGCGCTATCCAAAACTATCCAGGTTCTTTTTCTGTCTGTCTGACAATCCCTCCCCCTTTTTCTCAGCTTTCATTTAAATCATGTCTCCTAAATTTGGGTTTTCCCCAGAACTCTATTCTCTGCTCTCTTCTCTTTTATTCTGTACTATCTCACTTGATGATCTCATCAGTTCCCATGTAATCATTTATTCTAATTATGCTGATCATGTCAAGGGATGTATATCCAGTCATAATATCTTAGACTTCTTACATCACCAACTGATTTTTAGGCATCATGAACATACAGAAACATCTCAAACTCAACATAGCCAAATCAGGACATATTTTCTATCCCTTCCCTCAACTATTCCCTCTTTTAAACTTCTTTATTTTTGTTGCAGTTATCATCATCCTTCTTGTCAACTTGACTTTTAACCTCATAGTAACATCTGTTGACAAATCTTACCTTTTTTACCTTTTAACATCATTTTCATCTGTCCCTTTCAATCAACTTAGCAAGCCCCCAAGACCTGTCAACTGTACTATTGTATTAGCTACTAACTGGTCACCCTGACTTAAATATCTTCACCCTCTAATCCATTCATTACATAGATAGTAAAAGGATTTTTTCCCTAAAATGCAGATCTGCTCAAGAAACTACAGTGGCTCCCTATGGCATTTGGGATCAAACAAATTCCTCCTTTTAGCTTTTAGAGTTCTTTACAAAGTGGTTCAAATGTGCATGTCAAGCCTTATTGAATCATTCTTCTCACATTCTGTGATCCACCTAGAAGGATCTTGACATTCTTCACACTTTATTTCCATCTTTTCCCCTTGTCAATGGCTCCCTACTCCAGGGAATGCATTTACTTTTCACCTTTTCATGCCCTTTCAAACTAGCTCATACTATGTAAAGGTTTTATCATTCCATTCTCTTCCTCCACCTGCTAGTGACCACTCCAAAATCCTTTTATTTTATGTGTGTGGGTTTGTGTGTACATTTTGTATAGATCCTCTGGGTTTAATCTCCCAACTTCTAATCATGCTAGCAAACCAGGTCCATGATGAGAAGTTGGTTACAGCTCTCTTCAATATCCTTGGAATAATGCTGGTGGGTTTTGTTTTTAAATATTGTCAATCACAAGCCCCTCCATTAGGCTTTCCAATTGTCTCCCTAATGTCAGTGAATTAACACGAAAAATACTCTATCCACTATATTTTTTCTTTCATATTCATACTTATATTTATCCATTCATGGATATTCCATCCAACAATACAGGTGACTCTAAATTAGCAGTCAATATGTCTCATTAACTGAAAAAAATCAATTATCTTAGTCAATTAATTTCTTGGGGTGAGCCCATCTGCACTTAACTAGATAACCCTTGGACAAGAGTCATAGAATCGATTCCCAGTCCCCAACATTTGAAGTCTTTCCAACTTGGCAGAAAATGCAAGCTATAACTGTCAAGAATTCAGGGTCACTTCTATAGGACTATGAGACACCCACTTAATAGAATAATTACAAAAACAGCAACTCCAGTGATCTCTTAAAAATAGGCTAATTACATTTTATGTGCTTTATTTGTAAGAAGCATTCATAGATTATTTTAAAAATCCATAAACATTTCCAAAAACAAATTTCCCAAGGTTCAAAAAGGGGATGCCAGAAAGTCTCAGGGGTGTAAAGAATAACTATCAACTTGGCAAGTATTAGCAAGTCACTGGAGAGCACTGTGGCACTTTATTCTTCTCTCTATTAATTTTAAAATATTTTACTCTGTTCCACACTCAATGGAATATTTGTGTTAACAAATATATAAAATAGACAAATACAGTGAAAAACCTACAATATTTGATTTCCCATTTTGGGAGTGGGGAATGCTTTATGTTTAAACAATGTTATCACACAATATTATCAAAGTATGCAATATGCCTTTTTTCTTTTTTTAATAGTATTTTTTTCTAATTACAGTTTAAAACAGTTTTCAACATTGATTTTTCAAAAGATTTTGAGTTCCAAACTTTTCTCTTTCCTTCCTTTCCCTGATGCTTAAAATGGCAAACAATCTGATATAGGTAATAAATATACTATCATGTCAGTTATGGCATTTTTCAAGGAAATAATTTAAAGCTGTTGTGCTTCCTCAAGAGAACTAAATATGGTTTCCAATTTAAAGGAGTTGAACTGAAGCATCCTATTACTCATTTGATATATAAATAGATGTTGTCATGTTATATGATTCAAGCAAAATGCAATTTAAGAAGATTCTTTCTCCATTGTTATCAAAATGTCATTTGGACTCTACTGTAAAATCCTTAAGCTACACTAAAGAGAAACAGAGACTGAATGTATTGAGTTTCTGTCCACTGGTTGCATTGAATTAGGGGAGGAAATAGTTGCATTGTACCCTGTTGGTCTTTTAAATAGTTGTTAAATGATTTGGATAGATTTTAATGAAACAGCCAAACCAAAAAAAAATTCTGATATTCTCTGTCCCATTAGAACAGTTATAGAAATATTAACACTTTCACAGAGAAGGAAGAATGATTGAGCTATAGTTTTAGAGTGCAAGATTTAACAGATGAAAAATCTGCAAAAACTTTAACAATCATTTGAAAATAGTTTATTTACTCCCAACTATCTTCCCACAGTAGTTTAGCCTGTTGATGTTGGAGCATCAAACAAATGGCTAAGCTCCAGGAATTGTTCTAAATGGAAATGGAGGATTTGAGGAAGTAATTTAGGTAAAAGATCTTTTGCCAGAAGAAACAATAATAATTCCAAAGAACTTGAAACTTGGTGATCAATGTGAATTTCAAAAGTAAATGGTGAAGATAATGTTGCATGAATTTAGGCTATTGCATTGGTCCTTACCAGGGACCAGGAAAGACATGACCTGGAGACTAGAATTAAAAGTCAAAATCTTACTATCTCTTATGTGCTGACAAATGACAAATTCTTGGATTAAAAATATAGAATTCAAGTAATAAATTGTACAAAAAGTGAACCAATACCATAGACACAACTATTGCCTACAATTGCTCACTTATAAGACTGATTTACAAAAAATTAAGAAAAATATTTTAATAGATGTCGCCATACTAACTACTTATATTCTCCAAATTATACAGAATGAAAAGATTTTAAAATATAGAGACCTAGCAGAATAAATCAAAATCATGTGGGTACAAGATCAAGTCCAAATTATCCCTTCAGCTTTGCTATGGGAGTTGTACCAAAGATGCTTTCAGTGATCTTACAGAAAATGTGCTCATATTCTAATACTTTTATTCAATTACAAAAAACAGTTATGTTATCTGCCTGGGTAAATGTTTTTAGAACATTAATTATAACACAAAGATACATACACACACACACACACACACACACACAAGCACATATCAGAAAAGCAACTTACACCAGTATCCTTTAAATCTGTGCTCCATAGAAAAAATAAGAATAAAATGAATGACAATAATTGTAATACCAATAACAATAGAAATTCACATTTGATTCTTTGTTATAAACAATGCTTTCCTTCCTTCCCCAAGACCCTGGGTTCAGTTCAGTAAAATATATTGCCATCACTATTTTGTAGAGGAAACTAAGTCTCATGCTGGGACTTGCCCTGGATCTTTGAAATAGAGATTTAAAGCAGGGATTGGCAAACTATTTACTTATGAAGACCAAATCAGGTGACATTTTTAAAGTATTTTACATTTAAAATATGATGAAACTGTATTTTAAAATGTAAAAGAAATCTTTTCTAATGGGCCATTCAAAAAAATGTGGTGGACCATATCTGATCTTTGGACCATACATAGCTTGTGTATGCAGACACACACACACACACACACACACACACACACACACACACACACATACACATTCACATTGTGTATATAAATGCATGTATGGATAGATATATGTTTATGTCCATTTGTGTATATATGTATAAATATAACATATGTATGTCTATCATCTATCATCCATCTAATCTTATATGTATCTAGTCATTGATCTATCTTCCATCTAATCCAGTCATCTTTCTTTCTTTCTTTCTTTCTTTCTTTCTTTCTTTCTTTCTTTCTTTCTTTCTTTCTTTCTTTCTTTCTTTCTCTTTCTTTTCTTTCTTTCTTTCTTTCTTTCTTTCTCTTTCTTTCTTTTCTTTCTTTCTTTCTTTCTTTCTTTCTATCATCTATCTATCTATCTATCTATCTATCTATCTATCTATCTATCTAATTTGTGTTTGCTCAGTTACTCAGTCTTCCCTATTTTTTGCCTTTAATACTTGACAGAAGAGTTGTCAAACTATTCTCCTGAAAATTTGGGGTCAGCTTGATATACCAAGGGTCATCTCTATGACAGCATGTTCAGTAGATGAGGGAGAAATTTCACTCATTAGCATTTCTAATGAGGGACTTTGCACATCTGTCTGAAACACTAGGGTCAACCTTGGCTTTGAACAAAGAAAGGAAATTACAGTTTAATGGGGGGTGGGAGGTGCTGATGGTTCTGCAAAGGTCCTCACTAAAAGCTTTGCCAGGTAGTCATCATGCACTGATTTATTGGGTACTCATGTGAAGAGACATTTGTGTAATTACTGCTTAACATTTTCTTGTGTGGCATGGGGTCTCAGAGGACCAAAGCCTAAGAAAGGACAACAGACCAGAGAGTCCTCATGTTGCACATGAATATTGCTGGAAGAGAATAATTTATGGCATGGAGGAGAGTGGTCCCCAGAGTAGTCCTATGTTTTTTGAGTCTCAGTTTCCTCTGTGGTAAAATGAGGTGGTTGAACTCAATGGACTTTAAGAATCCTTCCATATCTAAATTTATGATTCTATCTTTGCCTTTGGAGGATTTGCCTTTGTGTAGATTTGAGGATGGTTGCATTAAATTCAATAGTCCACCTTTGGAAAATTAAATAAAAGTATTTTACAACTTTGCATAAAGTCTAGTGATTACACAAGATAAATCACTCAAAAGTTATGCCCAAGATCCAGAATGTAGTGCCAATCCCCCTGCTTCTAGCTGTTCTAACCAGGCAGTCAACATATGTGCATTCCTGGATTATTCCCATTGGTATATTTATCTTGGATGGACATTTCATTCTCCAAACTGGTCGGTCCTTTTTCTTTCAGCTCCTGTTTATGATTTGACTTTATGTTGCTAGAGAGATTCTATCTCATACCTGTCACAGACCCAAATCAATATTATTTTAATTAATATTTCCTTGGGTTATATCAACTATTATTTGGTACCTTCAAATATATCAGTTTAAATTGAATTGTATTTGCAGGGTAGCTAAGTTGTTCAGTTAAGAGAGCACTGGCCCTGGAGTTGGGAGGATCTGAGTTCAAATTTGGCCAGACATGTAATAATTACCTAGGTGTGTGATCTTGGGTAAGTCACTTAACCTCATTGTCTCGCAAAAAAAGAATTGTATTTGTATATTTAGAGTATGTTTAAATGATGCTGAAATTTAGTCTTCACTGGGAAAATGACTTTAGTATTATCCACTCATACAAGACTTTGAAGTGAATACGAGAAATACAACAGAAATAACCATTGAATTATAGCATAATTCCACTGGAAACAACACAAATAGTAGATAGAACAGAGAAGAAGAGAAAATCAGGAGAATCTGGGTTGAGTCTTCTATTAGACATCCACTAGCTATATGAGTCTGGGTAGGTAAGTTCCTTTAACCTCTCATCCTCACTGTACTTTTATTTATAGGCAGCTAAGAGCATAGTAGACAGAAGATAGGTTTTGAAGTCAAGAAGACCTGAGTTTGAATACTGATTCAGACACTGGCTATGTGACCTTGGGTAATTATCTATTGCAGAATGAGAATAATAATAATAATAACCTCAGCCTCCCAGGGTTGTTCTGAGACTCAAATGAAATACCATAAAGTATTTTGCAAACCTTAGGGCATTTTATAAATACTAGTTGTGAGTTGTTATCTGCAAAATGGGCATAAGAGCAGATATCTCAAAAGATGTTGTGAAGATCTTTGGAGATAATGAAGGCTGTCCTAAAAGTTTTAGTGCATTGTATATGGGACAGTATGCATGCTATAATAGCTCAATTTTGAATGCCCTTCCTCTCCTGTCCTTCTTTCCTCTTTTGTTAACTCAATCACTCACATTTCAACAGCTGTCAGGAAAACTTTGCTGATCTTTTGACATCCTCTACTCCTTGTGAGTTGAATTTTCCTCTGCACATAGTTATGCCAGTGCCTTTTGTCCCTTCTTTCTGATTGCATCTGGTTCCTGTAAATCAATCCCAGATGAAACTACATAAGCCTTCCCTAACAGGCATCCACCCATGTCATCCATCATGATCAGGTTCGCCCAAGCTGAACACTGCCCTCAATTATGTTGGGATTCACCAGAATTGACTTGGGATTAATTAGAGCCTCATGTTTACCATGACCAACTGTCTCTACACCTTTGACCCCTATCTGTTGTTGGAATCCCTAACCTATGTTTTACACTTACCTTTCCTGCATTGACTTGTTTATTTCTGGATGAAAGTTTGAGTCCTACAGAAGTTAAAACTTCAGTGGGGGATAGATCTCAAGAAATAAAAATAAAGGTCTTAGCACTCCAAGCTCCTCAATGAGCTGTGGGGTCTAGTGGTGCCTCTGCATATGAAGGATTAGAATATAAAAATACTTCAAAGGGCCAAGCTGTATTAAGTTGGTGTTATGCTATTTTAAAAAAAATGAGAAAAGAAAAAAAGAGATAGCAGGATAAAAGTTTTTATTTCAACTTAAAATTATAGTAATTGTTGATCTCAACTGAAGCACCTGATCCTTTTACTGACACTTGGTGTCTTCTGATTATATTGAGAATGAGAGAGACTGACACAGATACACACAAAGAGAGAAATGAGAGGAGAGACACAGAGAGAGTGAAGCAGAGACAGAGAAAAAAGAGAGAGAGAAAAACTATAACATGTTATATCTTTCAGTCCTTAGCTCAAAGTACATTGGAAATTTTTGTTTCTTGTTTATTTGTTCCCCTTTTTTTCACCTACTCTCAGTAAACAGCCAAATTGTGACTTCAGAGGTAAAGGAAACTCTTCATTAGGAAATATGGAATTTTGCAGACACGCATGAACATCCTAGCACCATGCACACAGTTATCCATATAGAGGTGCAGTAGATAGAACTGTGGGCCTGGAGTCAGAAAGACTTATTTTTGTGGGTTTATATCAGGCCTCAGATAAATATTAGCTGGGTGACCCTGGGCAAATCACTTGGACCTGTTTGCCTCAGTTTCCTCATCTGTAAAATGAGCTAGAGAAGGATATGACAAATCATTCCAGTATTGCTTGCCAAGAAAACCCCAAATAGAGTCACAAAATTCAGTTATGACTGAAAATAACTGAATAACAACTCTATAGATATGGATATATATGGCATCTGTGGTATTTGAATCCATACTTTCCTAATACTGATGCCAGCTCTCTCTCTACAACACTTCCTCTCATATCTATTCTAATACCTATAACCATACCTATAAATGCATCTAAACATATGAACTGACATATCAAATTTGGAATACATATATGAGGAAACTGTGCTTTGGTTAAAAGGAGCATAGGTTTAATAAATGATGATTCTACTCTTATTATAGATGGTTAATAACTGTTTATTGACTTTATTTAACTTAATTCTCCTAAGTTCCAGATCATCCTATAAAGTTTGGTTCATCTGTACTTTAATGTTCAGAGAAATACTGAAACATTTGAAATATTGAAATTCAGTAATCATTTAATTCATGTATGACCTATGTCAAACACTATGTTAGGACTGAGGAAGAAAGAAGAAATAAATGAAATTGTTCCAGTCCTTGAAAAATTTACCATTCTTTTGGGAGGAATAATTTGTGAAGTCAAGCAAATATAAGCAATATACAAAATAATTTGAAATAAAATTTGGGGGGGGATCAGGAATGAAACCCTAATAACTGGAAGAATCAGGAAGGCCTATATCTGGGAAGTGGTATTTTACCTGGGCCTTGAGCAGAACTAGGGATTCTAAAAGGAGCAAAGAAAGGCTGAATGCATTCCAGACGTGGTGGAAATACAGTGCTGAAATGGGAGAGGAAATGTCCTCTATGGGAAAGAATCAATTTCTTATGTGACAATATGAACTACCCATCCTTTCAAATCAGCTCTTTAGAATTATCAATCATACTGTCTCAGAATTAAGACTTGCCTTTATTGGTTTGTTTTGATTTTTCCTTCAGGGTCTCCTGCCCTCACTGGCACTGGCACCGTGAATGTCATAGTTGATGATGTCAATGATAATGTCCCTACCTTTGCCCATAAGACATACTTTGCCACCGTTTCAGAGGATGCCCCAACTGGGTCAGATGTGCTACTTGTTAATGCATCAGATGCAGATGCCTCGACAAATGCAGTCATCAGGTAGGATGCTTTTCCGTTGGTCATTTAATGGTCTCTGTGGTCATCTATCGCTAGGGGTGTTCTGGTATATTTTTAACAAACAACTCTCTGGCAGAAAACTGCACAAAACTTCCTTTTAAATTTAACCTTTTTTATTAACATTTTCCATCACTTTTTTCAATTGAGAAAATCAACAAAACAATAAGGTAAGACTTGATTTTTAATGTTTGCTGATTTATAAGTATAAATAGTTACACAGAAAATTTAACAGTAGTTCTCAAGTTTGAACTGGTTCCTGTTATTTAGCACCAATTTCTTTTTATTTCTGTATAAATAAGGGTCTTATCCTCATTAGAATAAAAGTTCAGGTCACACAGAATCTTTGAAACAGAGCATCATGGACCTTGATCAGTGTTTCTTGGTGAATCATAGTATGTCTAATTTGGAAGGCATCTCAGAAGTCATCAAGACTAGCTCATACCTAGGGCAGCTAGGTGGTGCAGTGGACAGAGCACCGGCCCTGGAGTCAGAAGTACCTGAGTTCAAATGCGGCCTCAGACAAAAAATAATTAGCTAACTGTGTGGCCTTGGGCAAGCCATTTAACCCCATTTGCCTTGCAAAAAAACTAAAAAATTAAAAAAAAAAGACTAGCTCATACCTGAACAAGATTCCTCTCAAAAGAATCTGATGAATCTCCATCCAGCCTTTGCTTGAAGTCCTCCAGTGAGGGAAACCTGCTATCTCCTGTAGTGGCTCCTGTCACTTCCATAAATAATTGATAGGTGTATGTCTTTGTAGCCTCCAACATTTAATATAATGTCAGCCACTTAGTAAACACTTCATAAATATTTATTACTGACAGACTTCAAATTTCAATCTGACTCTCCTGACCAGAAGCAAATTTCAGCCATTTTGCATATTCTGCCTTTTTTGGGTAAGGCAGAAAAAGTCTAATCTTTTTTACCTTAAAGTTCTTCTCAGTATTTGAAGACATCTAGCATGCCCTTCCTCTCCTAATCCACTTAGCAGTATCATCAAATCTTAATTCTTCTCTGGATCATAAGTGTCTTTAGCTGAATTTGAACTCTGAGTCTTCTAACTCCAAGTCCAGCGTTCTATACACTGTACCCCCCCCCAGTTACCCTATTTATAGCATGTGGAAAAATATAAGGACCATATCTAGGGTTCAGGAAAGGTTGTCCATAAGAGGTGATATCGGAACTGAGACTTGAAGAAAATAAAGAATTCTAAGAGATTGCAGTGAGAAAGGAGAACATTCAAGGCATGTAGGTTACCCCGCACAAAACCATCAGAGGAAGAAGAAGTAAGATATTTTTAAAAACTCTCCAATGTTCTTATTAAAGTGCTTTAAATGTCAACTAAAATTGTGACAATAATTGCAACAATGATTAGCATATTAAATGAGGCTGCAGCCTTTCTGAAGCAGTTAGGACTCATAATACAGAAAGGGTTGGACCAAGGGACATTTCTCCAGTCATAGATCATAATTATCATCCTCACAAAAAGGTTATTCTTAAGGAGTTCAATTATAATGATCAATTCAGATATTCAAGGGAATGATGGAAACTATGCAATATATTACCATAGACTTAAAAAACACATTTAGCACTAACTGAATACATAACAAAATATAGTCTAAGGGCTAGAATCATATATAAATATCTTTCATAAACTTATAAGAAACCCCTATATTATAGATACAAACCTAAAAAATTCCTAGTAATAAACTGTACTTGAATAGAACCATTACTACTGATTGAATTCATGTTCACAATGACCCAGCCATCAAAATAATCCATAAAAAAAATTAGAGGACTATTTTAATAGGCATTACCATGCCAAATCCTCAATGTTGAATGTAAATCTTTCAAAATAGAAAGACCTAACAGAAGAAATTAAAACCATGTGAGGAGCAGGATATGAATATCATCCCATCATCCTGTCTGATACTAGAAGAGTCCTAAAAATGTTTTCAATGAAATGATAGATGTACTCCCATCTCAATATGTTTATTCAAATACAAAAAAAGTAATCATTGATCCTCCCAAATATCCTTCTGTGTAAATGTTTGGAGAATAAAAGAATAATAGCAGTATGAAAACCCAGTCCTGGATAATTTTTATTTAATCTCAATCAAACTAGATTAGATGAATGAGATGAGTCTAATAATAATGAGTAATAATAATATTAATAGATGATATTTACATAGTGCTGTTATGTTTGCAAAGACTTTTGCATCCTTTATTTCATTTGTATGAGCTAGTTTTTATGTGCAGTGACTGGTATACCTTTATCATAGTTTTCCCCTTATAACTATTAGTCACAAAATTCCACTATTCCAATAAATCACTCTAAAGGCTCCAAACTAGTTTATATATATCTTACCTTATTGTAACCTCACAACAATGATATGAGATGGAACTGCAGATATTCTCTCCCTTTTAAGGATTTTAAAACTGATGCTCAAAATAGTTGTGATTTACACATGCACATGCACATGCACATAGAATCAATTAATCATTTATGAAATATTTACTATGCATAAGATACTGTTCTAGATGAGAAGTATAAAAAGGCAAAAAATAAAATTGTCCTTGTCTTCAAGTAGTTTACATTCAATCTGGGACAAAGACTTATTTTTGGAAGGTATGGGTAGGATTTGAACCCTGGTCTTTCTAACTCCAGATTCAATAATCGAATACAGCTTATTTAGGTTATTAGCCATCCTCTAGTACAAATGTTTGCCATATTTCATGCAATGATGTTATATAATTTAAGAACATATGGTCCACCCCAATATAGTATAAGCAAGTAATCAGTTTTCACTTATTAACTGATGATGAGCAATTTGAGTCGATTATACTGGAATAGTCCAAGTTTGTTAAGCATGGAAATAATATCCCTGGGCATGGAGGTACTGGGCTATAACAGGGTGCTCAGACTCCTTTCTGTGTTGGAGGGTCTGATGTGGTTCAGGACTTGTGGTTTCTCAGCTTCCTGGATTACTTAAGATTTAAATTTTACATTTGAATTTATCGAGACATACTGAAGCCAGGCAGGAGATTGGCTGGGGTGATGTCTGCAAGAGAGTTACCTGAATAAACACATCAGCCTCCATCTCTTACTGCTACTAGCTTTTTTTTACTTGTTAAATAGTTCTCCAGGTTCATAAAGCTGTCTGGGGGTATAAATGGACTTAGAGTGTATTAAATTGCAGGAATTCACCTACTCAAGCTTCATGCCCACCTCATCGTGAGCTGAGGAAAATCTCCTCTCACTTCTGGATTAGCTTTCCATCTTGCAATTTTAAATTGCACAGTTTTAGACTGGGACTAAAATATTTATAACTGGTCATATCTAATGGACTTAAATAGCAATTTCAAACAGTTTAAATACATGAATAATCTTTTCAAATAAGATGGGGTGAAATGGTATATTCAGCCAAGAGGGGTTTGATCTCTTTCCTTTCCCTTTCTTTCCACCTATGAGAGAGGAAGCAGGGCTAAAAGTGAGCAGACAGGTAAAGTGGAGATTTTATCCAAGAATGTAAGAAGACAGGTTCTGTAGAGGAGATTCCAATGATCTTACCAGCCCTCCCTCCCTATCAAATGGTCTACTCATCGCTCTAGCCCACTCTTGCTGGTCCAACAATCTCTACCTCCATTCAGGAGTCAACGGGTCATGAGTTCTTGGTTCCATTTGTTTTCTCTGTTTTTCTGCTGGAAAGTCAGTTTCTATTCCCTCCCATCTCCTGCTGAGCTAGCAAGAAAATCCTGGGGGGGGACCAGAGGGCTTACAGTCTTCCTTCTCTGCCCTGCTTCTAAGTCTGATTTTTTCCCCCCATCTTAGTTACATAACTTCTCAACAAAAGGAATTCCCTCAAGGTCAAAAGCCCTGAAAATTTGAAAGACTGAGTAATGCCAGTAGCATTCCTACCCCACCAGTCTCCATGGCAACATCCCAGAGATGAGTTATACAACAAAATTGAAAAAGCCAAAATGAAAGGATAGACTTTCTCCTGAAGCCAATCAAATAATAGCAGCTTGATTTTGTTTACCAAAAATATTATTCCTTTCTGTATTTTGCTTTGTTTGGTTTTATTAAATAAATTCTAATTATTGAAGGAAACCTTTTCCTAAATAGACATAATGAAGACAGTAAGTGGTAGTGGCAGCTTCTGCATTACCCCATTGTGGGTTGATGAATTCTTCAGGGAATTCAAGATGGCCTTACATTAGTTATTAATGTTGCTTAATTCAGTTCTACAGAAAACAACCCAGCATGACGTAGTCAAAAGGTCTTTCTCAGTTCTTCCACTTTTTTGTCCTCTAAAGGATATGAAATTTTGGAATTCACAAGTATTGGAGAAAATACTAAATAGCATGACAGAATTGCAATTTAAGACTCCAGTGGATCTGAAATCTCATTAATGGAAATATTTTTACAGTCATTTGTATGTGCCTATCCATGAGACTCTTGTCCATATCCACCCAGAATTATGTCATAGGTAATTCAATCAATATGGTGAGGGGGGGCTTTCTCTCTTGATATCAAAAGTGTATTAGTGTAGTCCATATATTATCTATCATGTTATCCTTTGGTGACAACCAGTCTATCATTTTTGAACATGCTTCATTGATGATATAATTTACTCAGTGCCTTCCACATAATTCTTATTTGTAATGCATTACAGTTTTCTTAAATCCACCATAACTCAATCCTTCCCTTCATTTCCTTTCTCTTTCCTATTTTCTTCCCTTCTCTCTATCCTTTCCTTCACTATTTCTTTCTTTCCTTCCCTTTCCCTACCCTCATCCTTCCCTTCTCTTCTCTTCCCTTCTTTTTTTTTCCTTTTCTCTGGGTCTTTTTCCTCCAGGCTGGAAGCCCAGGAGCCACTCATACACCTGGTTCCACTTTGGCATGGAAAGTTTGACTTATTCTGTTTCCAACCTGGGCCAATTGGCTCTTTTTTAGGTAACTTGCTGACCCTGCTTTTCACAGGAACTCACCATATAAGAATTTAATGTGGACACCTGATTGGCTTAGTCCACTGTAGCTCAGATCTCCACCCCCCCACCCCCCCAGGAGATCCTATAGCTTCAACCTTCCCAGTGGCAGGGATTATAGACATATGCTACCACACCTGATGCTACAGTTCTTATTTCTAACTATGTTAAAGGTAAAATAAATTGCCTGGGGTTCTGGAAACTGCAATGCCTTGGAATCCATCCATATTTAACATTTATTTAAATGGATAATAATAAAGTTTCTCAAATCTCACCAACTCACTCCTTGAATCTACCTTTGGAAAGATTCATTTAAGTTTCAAAGTCTCATACTGAAAATAAATAGCACTATTGAGTGTTTTGCAATAGTGGAAAAAGATGGCTAGTAGCATGTAGAAGACATTAGAAATGCTTGCCCTCCAGAAATTTAATAGCTAATAAAGAAGGAAAATCGGGGAACACTCTCCCAATCGTGTTCCTTAGTCCACCATAATTGAAGATGACCACATCATCATAAACATGATGATATGACTTGTACTATTATGTTTATTATGTTAGGGGAGGGTTGTGCAAGGCATCCTTTTCACTTGCCATTTCCAGAAATATTCCTCCCCATGGTCTGATCCAATAGGAAAAAGGATGATTGGTGATGGTCTGGAGGTGCGAGCATCTCTTGGCTCTCTAATTGGTTTCTTTTCCTCCAATATCAGTGGCACACCATCAATGCAGGGCAGGTACCAGCATGTGGTTTCTGGGGATAGAATGTGACATTCCCATGCAGCTATTACAGGTCTAGTGAGGGCTGGGACCTTTCCTTTGGAGGGCCCTCTAATCTACCACAATAGTTTCATATAAAAATGTGTGTGGAGTGGTTAATATATTTGGTTTCTTGAAAATAATTAGCTGATAATGTTTTTTTGATAATAGGGGTTTTTATGGGAGATTAATGGACCTTGAAAGAGTGCATCTTCATTTATCCAGTGAGTCATTAAACCTCTAAACCAGCTCTGGGCTGTGTCATGCTTATCACTATTTTAATTTTAAAATAGCTCAAAATGACCCTGACTAGCTTTGGCTTGGCTTCATTTCTTCTTTCCCTCAGATTCATTTGTAAACAGAGCAGGCTGCTGTGCTATTTATGGCTCATAAGCTCTGATTAGACCTTGATCTTGTTGTCATTAGAGGCTGTGATGAAAGTTACATTGCAATATTTCATTTTTTCTCTCTCCTTGGACAGTTATTGGACAGTTTTCAAATGTATATCACACTGTATTGTGATAGTGTACACAGAGTCAAAATCCCATCAGGGTCATATCTGCTTTCCTACAGCCTTGATCACCACAAGGGGAGAGGGATCAAGGGACTAACACATCACTGGCAAAATGTTCATTCTCTTCTGTATTTGTTATCTCATCAGTGTGGGCACTCCCACATTCAGTGCAGAGTGAAGGGGGTGGTTTATTGTCTTCTTGGTTTATGAGTTATGGTAAAAGTAATATATGGCCCATCTTATAGACAAATCACTAACAAAAATAATTGTTAGAAGGACTAGAATTTGCATTCCTCTTTGAAGTTTTGAGTAGAAAATGCATTTCTGCAACCAGCAAGTAACACAATTCTTGATGCATAGTAGTTGTTTTATAAATCCTTGATAATTGATTGGTCTTACCATCTCTTCTTGGATTCAGACTAAAATATATGTGAATAACAACCAAGAAAATTTACAGTCTGTGAAAAGTCATGAAGCATGTACTAGAAAGAAAACAAAAAATATTTCAGGGGAATGATACCTGGACATCTGTGTATTTTAAGATGTCCTTACAGCTATTTCTTGTATCTTAAAGACCAGTGGTTTCTACCTTTATTCTTTCATTTTTTATAATTTCATTTTTTTAAGGCAATGGGGTTAAGTGACTTGTCCAAGGTCACACAGCTAGGTAATTATTAAGTGCCCGAGGTCAGATTTGAATTCAGGTCCTCCTGACTCCAGGGCCAGTGCTCTATCCATTGTGCCACCTAGCTGCTCCCCCCCTTTATTCTTTCTGAAGGTTTTTTTGCTATGCTCTATGAACTTACCTGTCTGTTTAGAATAGTGATTTTTTTTCCTAAATGGCGAGCAAGAAGAATCACCCCTCTAGAGAAAATTTTCCACTTTAGATACAATTTTAATTAAGTAATCTACATAATATGAAAATATTTATGAAGATAGTTGAGCTTTCATGAAGATAAGAAGTCAATAGAAGGCTGAAAAATGTTGAACTAATAATAAGTAATGCATCTGTGTATGTGTATAAACCTTACATTCCCTAGTTAGTCAATATTGGACTGACTTTTTTGTCATTAAAAGCTGAGACTCTAATGCATTTTCTCTAGAATTATCTACCTGGTGTTAGAGATAGGAACTGACATTTGATTACACTGATATGGAGATTTCTATAGATAAAGAAATTCACTTCACCAATAAGGTTTCCACCTTTTGTATAAATCATAATCTTTGCTGAAGCGTTACAAAGTTAGTATATGTGAACTAAGATCTCAGAAGTGGCACTAGAACTCAGATCTTCCTGGTTTGAAGTCAGCTCTTTTTTTCATTACCCCCAAAATATTTTATTTTCATTTAAGAAATATGTTTTAGTGCTAGCTAGTGTACCAGTGCTGGAGTCAAAAGTACCTGAATTCAAGTCCAGGCTCAGACACTTAATAATTACCTAGCTGTGTGACCTTGGGCAAGTCACTTAACCCCATTGCCTTGCAAAAACCAAAAGAAAAGAAAAGAAGTATATGCTTGAAATCAATTTCAAATCATATATTTAGGGTAATCATTAATTTATGGATATATGGGTATATATATGAATATATACATTTAGTCTAATTTTATTAAATATGTCATAAACTCACTTTGAAACATTGTCCAGTTTAGAGCACTATGTGACTCAGATGAAATCCTGACTCATGACATCAGAGTTCTCATTGAATAAAGATTTTCAATGTATCATCTCTGTTTAGAATTTTTTCTAATAATCATTGCTTTACTTACATGTAATTCCTTATGTGTTGAACCACTTATAACCCATCTATTAGTTTCCATTTCTTATATCCATTTAAGAACTATGCTAAAATTAGTGTTTGATCCTTATCTATGATTTCTTCAACAGGGATTGAGATGGTGGGGAGACTCATTAAAGAAATTCCCTCCATTGATCAGATCAGCAACTCAGCTGAAAATTGTTGTCTCTGAAAGTTCCTGAACAGGAAAGTGACTTGTTGAAGATCAGTTATTTGTTGGAGGCAGGACTTTAACCCAAATCTTCTGAACTTCACAGGGTCTTTGTTGTTGAAAAATTATGAGACAAATGTGCTTTTTTTTCTCCCCTTGTTCTTCAGCTATAGACTCATTGGTGGAAATTCCCAATTCACAATCAATCCATCTACAGGACAGATCATCACCAGTGCATTGTTGGACAGAGAGACAAAAGAAAACTATACATTGATAGTAGTCTCCAGCGATGGTGGATTCCCCAAACCCCTTTCTAGTTCCACCAGTGTTTCAGTCACTATAACAGATGTCAATGATAACCCACCAAGATTCCAACATCATCCCTATGTCACTCACATCCCATCACCTACTTCTTCAGGTAATCCAATGATATGGCCAATCAAATTAGAAAATGGATGATACTGCATCAACATTGTAGTTTATTTTAATTCAGCAAGATTGTATATATGAAAACATATTGACTTTCAAAATTACCCAAATCCCTTTGCAAGAGAGCAATTTTTTTTTTATTTGGGTCTTATTCTGTGGACTACTAAGTGGTCTAAGATAGTCACCTAGAAGCTTTGATTCCCAAGGATCTCCCATTGCTGCCCCCCCATCTTTCAAAGAGTCATCTACCATCCTGTATAGGATCAGGTTTTATACATATTAAAGCCAAAGTGACCTTTTAGAAAATAGGGACATAACTTTGAAAGCATCTAATGAGAGAACATGGGCAGACTTAATATATTTTCTCTACATTAAGATATATTGTAGTTGCTGGAGCCCAGGATAATAACTAGACAGAGAAAAGATCAGTTACCCTTCCTCATTATAAAGGGCAGGGTTAAATTCAAGGAGGCAATACAATATTTTACTCTCTCAATAACATTTAGCCCTAAAAATGTTCAATTTGTATATCATCAATAATGACTCTAGTCTCTCTTTTGTAGGTTCATTTGTCTTTTCTGTCACTGTCACTGATCCTGACACTGGGCCCAATTCTGAACTCCATTATTCCCTTACTGGCAGAAACTCTGAAAAATTTCACATCGACCCCTTGCGTGGTGCAATTATGGCAGCAGAACTCCTAAATACAGTATCAGAAATGACATTTTTTGTACATGTGAAAGATGGTGGCTTATCTCCAAAAATGGATTCAACAACAGTGACTGTCCGATTTGGGAGTAAGGGTGATTTCCCCAAAATTCGTGCTAAACAACAAACATTTCTGTTTCCCGAAAGTCAACCAGTTGGCACTCTTGTTACCACCATTACTGGATCTTCCTTCAGAGGGGAACCTTTGTCCTATTTTATTGCGAGTGGCAATCTTGGAGGTGCATTTCACATTGACCAATTGACTGGACAAGTCTCCATCAGTCAACAGCTGGATTTTGAATCTGTGCAGAAATATGTGGTGTGGATAGAAGCCAGGGATGCAGGTTTTCCTCCTTTCTCTTCATATGAGAAACTGGCTATAGCAGTGCTAGATGTCAATGATAATCCACCAGTGTTCAAGAAGGACCCATTTATGGCAGAAATATTAGAAAATCTTTCCCCTCGCACAATCCTTACTGTCTCTGCAATAGATAAAGACAGTGGACCCAATGGGCAGCTAGAGTACAGTATAGTCAATGGTAATACTGAAAGCAGTTTCAGTATCCATCACAGCACTGGAGAAATTAGAAGTATCAGGTCTTTAGATAGGGAAAAAGTATCCCAGTATGTACTCACAGTGAGGTGTTCAGACAAAGGGACTCCAGCTCAAAGCACCACTGTTACAGTCTTCATTAATATCTTGGATGAAAATGATAATGCCCCAAGATTCTCTCAAATTTTTACTGCCCCTGTGCCTGAAAATGCCCCCCTTGGATATACAGTAACTCGAGTCACAACTTCAGATGAAGACATTGGTGTGAATGCTGTTAGCAGGTACTCTATAATGGATACAAGTCTTCCTTTTACCATCAACCCTAGCACAGGAGACATCATCATCAGTCGTCCTCTCAACCGGGAAGATACTGATCGTTACAGGATCAGGGTTTCTGCACATGACTCTGGATGGACAGTCAGTACAGATGTTGCTATCTTTGTGACAGATGTCAATGACAATGCCCCACGTTTCAAGAAGCCATCCTACTACCTGGATTGTCCTGAGCTCACTGAAATTGGTGCCAAGGTGGCTCAAGTATCTGCAACAGACCCTGACGAAGGGTCCAATGGCCAAGTTTTCTATTTCATTAAATCTCAATCTGAATTTTTCAGGATTAATGCCACCACAGGAGAAATTTTTAATAAGCAGTCCTTAAAATATCAAAATGTCACTGGTTCCAGTAATATAAATATTAATAGACATAGTTTTATTGTGACTTCATCAGACAGAGGAAGTCCTTCTTTGCTAAGTGAAACAACTGTGACTATCAATATTGTGGATAGTAATGATAATGCACCTCGATTTCTTCATAGTAAATATTTCACTCCTGTTACCAAAAATGTAAGAGTTGGGACCAAACTCATCAAAGTCACTGCAGTAGATGATAAAGACTTTGGGGTAAATTCTGAAGTTGAATATTTCATTTCAAATGAAAGCCCTGTGAAAAAATTCAAGTTGGACAGTAGTACAGGGTGGGTTTCTGTGGCCTCTTCTCTGATGTCTGATTTAAACCAAAACTTTTTGATGACAGTCACTGCCAGGGACAAAGGAAACCCTCCACTTTCATCTCAAGCCACAGTTCAAGTTGTTGTTACTGAGGAAAACTATCACAGCCCAGAATTCTCCCAAAACCATATGAGTGCAACAGTCCCAGAAAGCCAAAGTGTTGGCTCCGTCATCAGAACTGTATCTGCTCGGGATCGAGATGCAGCAATGAATGGTCTAATCACTTACCATATTTCTTCAGGAAATGAACACGGTCTTTTTGCAATTAATGCTTCAACAGGTGCATTGATCCTGGCCAAAGCCCTTGATTATGAGCTACATCAGAAACATGAAATGACAGTTAGTGCCACAGATGGAGGGTGGATGGCACGGACCAGTTATTGCAGTGTCATCATTCATGTCCTTGACGTGAATGACAACTCTCCAGTGTTCATCCCAGAGGAGTATTCTCCCACCGTATTGGAAAATGCCCCCAGTGGGACAACAGTTATTCGCCTCAATGCAACAGATGCTGATTCTGGCAGTAATGCTGTGATCGCATACTCTTTGCAGTCTTCAGATAGTGACCTCTTTGTCATTGACCCCAATTCTGGAATCATCACTACTCAGGGTTTCTTGGATTATGAAACCAAGCAGAGCTACCATCTTACCGTTAAGGCTTTCAATGTCCCTGATGAAGAGCGATACAGTTTCGCTACTGTGAACATCCAGTTGGAAGGAACCAATGAGTATGTGCCACGCTTTGTTTCAAAACTCTATTATTTTGAAATCTCTGAGGCAGCATCCAAAGGGACTATTGTGGGAGAAGTATTTGCTAGTGATCGTGATATGGGAGCTGATGGGGAAGTCCACTACCTGATTTTTGGTACTAGTAGAAAGAAAGGGTTCCAAATTAATTCAAGGACTGGACAGATTTATGTTTCTGGAATTCTGGATCGAGAAAAAGAAGAGAGAATTTCTTTGAAAGTCCTGGCCAAAAATTCTGGGAGTATCCGTGGTGCAGATGTAGATGAAGTAACTGTGAATATCACCATCCTTGATGCCAATGACCCACCTGTTTTTAGCTTGGAGATCTATAATGTACAGATCAGTGAAGGTGTGCCGATAGGAACACATGTGACCTTTGTAAGTGCCTTCGACTCAGACTCTGTGCCCAGTTGGAGCAGATTTTCCTATTTTATTGGATCAGGGAATGAAAATGGTGCCTTTTCCATTAACCCCCAGACAGGTCAGATTACTGTGACTACAGAGCTCGATAGAGAAACCCTTCCTGTCTATAATCTGACTGTCTTAGCTGTGGATCTAGGGACACCCTCAGCTACAGGGAGTGCCTCCTTATTAGTAACACTAGAAGATATCAATGACAATGGACCCACGTTATCCATCAGGGAGGGTGAGGTTATGGAAAACAAGCGTGCAGGAACCCTGGTGATGACCCTTCAGTCCACAGACCCGGATCTCCCTCCAAATCAAGGTCCCTTTACATATTATTTGCTTAGCACAGGACCAGCCACCAGCTATTTTAGTCTTAGCACTGCAGGAGTTCTGACTACAACCAGAGAGATTGACAGAGAACAAATTGGTGACTTCTATCTATCGGTGATCACCAGAGACTCTGGCATTCCTCAGATGTCTTCCACGGGGACTGTCCATATCCAAGTCATAGACCAGAATGACAATCCATCTGAACCAAGAACTGTTGAGATCTTTGTTCATTATTTCAATAACTTATTTCCAGGTGGGATTTTAGGCAGTGTGAAGCCTCAAGATCCAGATGTGTTGGATAGTTTTCATTGTTCCCTTACTTCTGGAGTGACGAGTCTCTTTAGTATTCCCAGTGGTACTTGTGACCTGAATTCCCAAGCCAGGTCCACAGATGGCACCTTTGACCTGACAGTCCTGAGCAATGATGGATTGCACAGTGCAGTCAGCAGTAATATCCGGGTCTTCTTTGCTGGTTTTACCAATGCCACTGTGGATAACAGCATCCTCCTACGTCTAAGTGTGCCAACTGTGAGAGATTTTCTGACCAATCACTACCTCCATTTCCTACGCATTGCTAGTTCCCAGTTGACAGGTCTTGGGACTGCTGTTCAACTGTATGGTGCCTATGAGGAGAACAATAGGACCTTCCTATTGGCTGCTGTGAAGAGAAATACCAACCAGTATGTGAATCCAAGTGGTGTGGCCACCTTCTTTGAAAGCATCAAGGAAATTCTTCTCCGGCAAAGTGGAGTCAGGGTAGAATCTGTTGACCATGATCCATGTGTCCATGGCCCTTGTCAGAATGGAGGGAGTTGCCTAAGGAGGCTGGCAGTCAGTCCTACCATGAAGAGTCATGAAAGTCTTCCAGTCATCATTGTGACCAATGAACCACTCCAGCCTTTCTTTTGTAAGTGTCTGCCAGGATACACTGGGAGTTGGTGTGAGACGGACATTGATGAATGCCTACCTTCCCCCTGCCACAATGGTGGCACCTGCCACAACCTAGTGGGAGGCTTCTCTTGCAGTTGCCCAGAAGGATTCACTGGACGTGCTTGTGAGAGAGATATCAATGAATGTCTACCCAACCCATGCAAGAATGGGGCCATTTGCCAGAATTTCCCTGGGAGTTTCAACTGTGTCTGCAAAGCTGGATTTACAGGTAAGGGGAAAATTTTCTTTTTCTGAATTGGTCTGAGAATTCAGAAATCTTTATACTAATGTTATAGGGTGAATTACTAGAAAGACCATCATGTTCCCCCTCAGGTACAGGTCTACAGTGGAGAGAACACAGAGAATGCATTCTGAGAAGATTCTCTTTGCATGCACAGAGTCTAGCAGGTTTTTAATGCTTTTCTATGTGTTGATATAGAAGCTATCAAACTCTCTGGACCTTATGATAAAAATATCTTGCCAATGTAGAAAGACCATTAGTGGAAGGCAAGATTTAATAAAAATAAAACATTTAATATTATTATTATTGTGTTTTGACATTTGAGAAGTACTTTATGTGTATTATTATTAGTTGATCTTCACAAAAATTCTATAAGTTTGGTAAAATTATGACTCCAATAATACAGATGAGAAAAGGTGAGAGTGTTAATGTGACTTGATCAGGTCACATAGCTAGCTAGTGTTTGAAGTAAGACTCAGCTTCAAGTCTTCCTGATTTCAAGTTCAGCATTGAATCCACTGGATCAATTAGCTGCCTTAAGTATATTTGCCCCGATAATGATGATGACTACAACTCACCTTTCTTAATAAAATGTTTGTTTCACAGTGTACTTTACTCACTGACAATTCAGCAGTAAGTCCAATTCAACATACCACCTATATGTGCATGTGTATGTAGGTGTATTGTGTACAAAGAAATACTGGCTCAATGATATTACAAGAAAGAGAATTATGGCATTGCCATATTTGAAAATTGAGATTTTATTCATTATTCATTTAGATCTGCTCACTAAGCATATTTATATTTTAAAATAACTTTGTCATGATAGAAAAACAGTGGGAAGTAGTCTTTAGACTATGACTACTATAATCCTGAGTTCATATTGTGCCTCTCATGCCCATTCACTATGTTAAAAGTCACTTAAGGTACAGCTAGCTGGCACAGTGGATAGAGCACTGACCCTGGAGTGAGGAGGACCTGAGTTCAAATCCGGTCTCAGACACTTAATAATTGCCTAGCTGTGTGTGTGGCCTTGGGCAAGTCACTTAACCCCATTGCCTTGCAAAAATAAAAAAAAAGTCACTAAAGGTTCTGAGTCTCAGTTCCATCATTTCTCAAATACAGGAGTTGAACTAGATGACTTCTAAGATCCTTCTGGGTCTAAGGTTCAACTGATTAACTTTGTTGGTGTTTTTGAATTGTTCTAGTAATGACTGACTCTTCATAATTCCCTTTGGGGTTTTCTTGGTAAGGATATTGGAGTGGATTGTCATTTCCTTCTCCAGCTCATTTGACAGATGAGGAAACTGAGGCAAATAGGGTTAAGTAACTTGGCCAGGATCACACATCTAGTAAGTGCCTGAGACAGAATCAGGTCCTCTTGATTCCAGATTTGGTGCTCTATCCATTGCATCACCTATCTGCCCCAATTATTAACTGAGTCTCTTAAATCACCATTGGATTTTCATTTTCATTGGAGGATAAAATTCTTACACAGGGATTTTAGAGTTCTATAGAACTACATATGAATTTCCCATAAGAAGAAAATTCAAGGTTTTCATGTTTTGATACTATGACATTACTCTAGGCCATTATATTTAAACAAGTGTTAAACCATGGCCCTCTTCATTCTTCTACTTCTTATACAGCCAGTGAGATAAGAATGAATTTTTCCATTTTAAAATACTTTTATTCTATCTGAATTGTCAATATATCTATATAGCTATCTCTCTATATATATATAGAGAAAGGTATATTCTTAGCTCTCTGGCTATTCAAAAATAGATAGCAGACAGATTTGGTCTACTGACTCTATATCATGAGAATACTGCCATATTTTTTAAAAAGAAAAATATCCCTGATAGATGGACAATCAGAAATTGAAGACAAGATCCTTGCTTCAGTTTTGAAGCAACATACCTAAATGATATCGAAAACCTCAAAAGTAATATAATCATAAACTGTTGTTCTGTGGAAACGTTTGAGCTGTTTATAAAAATTTGATTTACCTGGCAGATGAGGCCTCTATCATTGGTAGTCGATTCATCATGATGATAACACAACATTTGGCTATTTTACTTTAAATGAAAATAGAAGATTGTTTCCTGAAGACATTGTGCTTTTGAAATGGAGAAGGAAAAAACACAAGGTCAAAATTTAAGACTGATTAAGGCCCAGATGAGCTTTACAAATAGCTGAAGGAAATAACCATCTTGTGGTATTAGTAGAATGCCTTTTCCCTGCCCTCTCTTCCCCTGTGGTTTCTATATTGGTTCACTAGTTCTAGAAATTTTACACTTAAAGGTTTATTATTGATCTTAGTAAAATGTTAGTACCTCTAGGAAAATACCACATAAAGCTTTATCGATTTGCCACCTAGTGTGAATTGAGTTTTTTAATACCCTTTCCTGAAATCAGATATAGGGGGGTGGATACAGGTAAAGAGCAGAGATATCATTGAATAACTCAGGTGTCACCAAGGAGGTGAGAAACAGAATGAAATAATGAGTGAATTGTGAAAGAAAAAAACAAAATTATTATTAATTTTATTTACTAGCTGCAAAATCCTAGGGAAAAAATAGGAGGACAAGGCAGTCCCTGTTCAGGAGATGGCATGCTAATAGAAGAGTCCTCATCTATAGAGGAAGACAGTTTCAGATCCAAAGGAAAGACTCAGGGTCCATGTGTCCTTGAAGGACAATAGCAAGCAGATGCTATTGAAACTTCTTCACTTGTCCCTTTTTAGCCATATCATTTCCTGTTGATCCTTTGGAGGTACCAAGGATCCTTGTGCCAGGTCTACATTAACTATGGTGACAACCTGTTCAGAAGCAGAAACAAAAGCGAAGAAAGGAGAGATTGGGGGTACCAGCTTCAATTAGACTCAACAGTCATATTGTTAACCACACATTATTTGCTATTAGAACATCAGTCACAATGATGATAATGGCTGACATTTATATAATATTTTAAAATTTTGAAGCATTTTTTATGTTTTATATAATTTTAAAAAATTAAAAGTTATATTCTATGGTTCTATTCACAGAAAACAGGCAAAAAAATCACACATTTCCTTCCTTTCAGGAATTGACACAAAAGTGTACATATTTTTCTATTTAAAAAAAGTATAGAAAATAAATGACAGGTAATCCCACAAGGAAGGGGAATCATGACAGGATTCATGTAGGTAGTCCTTGAAATGAACTGAGAAAGAAACCAGGAATTTCAAGGGGTAGAGATGAGGAGGGGTGGAGATACAAATGAATAATCTGGTGTGCTGACTATGAAAAACCTTGTAGGCAAGGCAGGAATATATGTAAATAGGAAAATAGGAAACATTCTATGAGAAAGGAAATAGGAGAGGGATCAATAAACAGCTAGAAAAGAGCCAGAGGGAGCAATGATTTCTAGCTAGGAGAAATATGGTATGTTTTCCTGGAGACAGTGATATTTTAGATGGGCCTTTAGGACAATTGGGCTTTCAGAAGGCAGGCCTAGAGGACTGGGAATCCAAGGTGGAGAGGTACATTCCACAGAGCCAGGATATAACTTTAGAAAAAGTTTGCCAAACCAAAATGTCTCTAGTTTTAGAATTTCGCGGAGAATCAGTTCTGTTCATACTCTTAACTATAGCTAGTTCGGCAGTTTCTCTTCAGAAATAAAGAGAATATACAAATTCATATATAATTTATTCCTGTATGTATGTTATCTCACATAAATCCAGACTATAAAAAGGAGGGTGGATGAAGCCATTGAAAAAAGTAGACAAGCATACATCTTAGCACTATTCACTATTCTACCTATATACTTATACATATTATATATGAGGTATATAATTTCTGTATATTGTATATATGTATTCAGTATTCTACCTATACACCTAAACATATTATGTTTGATGCATGTAATATGTGTGTGTGTGTGTGTGTGTGTGTGTGTGTGTGTGTGTATTAGTGGAATAGTGAATAGTACCAGACCTGGAATCAGAAAGCATGAATTTGAATCTGACCTTATTTACTGGTTGTATGACCTTGAGTAAGTCACTTAATCCTGTTTGTTTCAGTTTCTTCATCTATAATATAAGTTGGAGAAGGAAACAGCAAACCATTCCAGTATATATGCCAAGAATATCTCAAATGGGAGGGAGAAGCTAGATGTTACAGTGGATAGAGTACTGGTTCTGGACTCAACACTTACTAGCTGTGTGTCCCTGGGCAAGTCATTTTACCCCAATTGTCTTCCAAAAAACAAGTAAACAAAAAAAAGGAAAAAAATTCAAGATGCAGTCACAAAGAATAGGACAATGAAATGATTGAACAATGCAACATTTAAGCTTTCAGTGCCAAAAATCACATAGCAATTAATGTATTTTTGAATTGAATAATATGTAATGGAATGAAATTGGAATAGAAATCACTTTGACATACTCATTGTAGTCTTAAAAAGTAGATTTGTTTTCTGATGGAATCAAGAGTATTGTAGTTAGCACTGATCCTAAGATGCATTGCTAAAAAAATCAGGAGAAAGGGAGAAACAGTAGAAAGAGCATTCATTTTGAAGTCCAAGGACTTGATTTTCGACCATTGATACTTGTTACCTTGGGAAAGTTGTGTAATCTTGCTGTGCCTCTGTTTCCTCATCTGTAAAATGAGAGGATGGGGCTGACTGACTTCTTTGATTCTTTCCGGTTCTCGAGCCATGGTCCATCAATATTCAGAGATGTGGGACATGCATACATGGTGTAGAGTTGTTAATTCATACACTCAGGAATGTATTGTTATGAATTTCTTTATATGTCTGTTGTGCTGTTTTGAGTGGAATTCCTGAAGGACCATTGAAGTTGTTCTTTCAAGTCATTCTCAGCTGGAGAAGTCCTGACTCAGGAAGAGAGTGAATAAGATGCAACATCTTGAAATAATTTCCTGAACCCCATAGCCCCATAGATAATTCATACTTATACATGTGTGCATGCCTCATACCATGAAGTTGAAAAACCACTAATGCTGCATAGGTTTGATTTCAGTGAGAATGGGCTAAATTATTGGATCCTAGTGAGTCTTGGACCCTGAACAACCTGAATGTCGATAAATTTATTCTTATTTACCTTGCACAGAGCAAACTTCAGCTACATTATATCAGTCAACTAGTGTTCCTTCAATATTGTCAAAAGAACTATTGTGGTAGTTTGTTTTTGTCTAACCCTATAACTTTGTTGGCTGAGGGAACTCCCAGTGTAGAAATCTGAAGCATTTTATCCATGAATTTCAAATTTGTTAAATCCATAAAATAATAGAATTAGAGCTAAAAGGCATCCATTCCAGCATCTTTGTTTGGCAGAGAGGGAACTATGATGACTAGAAATTAAGTGACTAGCCCAAGCTCTTATAGGTATTAAGTGAAGAGGTGGAATTTAAAGCTATATCCTCAGAATATAAATTGTCTACTTTTTCCCATGGCTTCACCCACCCTCCTTTTTATAGTCTGGATATACGTAAGATAAATATTTCCCAACTTTTTTTTAAATAGTTCTTTGTGCCACTGCCAAGCTTTAATATCTATTGCAGAAATATAGGAGGAGTTAGTTTCCCTAGTTAGAAGAGAGTGAAAGGTTTTGAGACAGAGCATGGACAGGGAAAGGTCTCTGAAATGGGATTTCCAGGATAGGGGTTTAACCTCACTTCTTCTCCCTACCCACTACTTCCTTGGATCTCTTTTTATCATGTGTAAAGTAAGGAGCCTGCATCTTTAACCATCCAATGCAATTCGAGATCACATGAATCTTCCTTATTGATAACCAGTTAGTAACACGTAGTCTGTGACTCAGGTTAGGAAGTAATTCAGACATTTAAACAGTAGAATTTTACCTAGAATTTACTATTTTAGAAGACTAATTTGTTGAATACTAAAATCATAATAGCAATTGGGTGGCTCAGGGGATAGAATACCAGGGATAGGAAACAGGAAGAATCAACTTTTTTTAATTAAAGACTTTGAGTTTTATAATTTTTCTCCCAATCTTACTCCCCCCCCCAGAAAGCAATCTATCAGTCTTTATTTTGTTTCCATGTTGTACATTGATCCAAATTGAGTGTGATGAGAGAGAAATCACATCCATAAGGAAGAAACAAAAAGTATAAGAGATAACAAGATCAGACCAGAAGATATCTGTTTTTTTCCTAAATTAAAGGAAATAGGCCTTGGACTTTGTTCAAACTCCACGGCTCTTTATCTGGATACAGATGGTATTCTCCATTGCAGACAGCCCAAAATTGTCCCTGATTGTTGCACTGATGGAACGAGCGAGTCCATCTAGGTTGATCATCACCCCCATGTTGCTGTTAGGGTGGACAGTGTTTTTCTGGTTCTGCTCATCTCACTCAGCATCAGTTCATACAAATCCCTCCAGGCTTCCCTGAATTCCTGTCCCTCCTGGTTTCTAATAGAACAATAGTGTTCCATGACATACATATACCACAGTTTGCTAAGCCATTCCCCAATTGAAGGACATTTACTTGATTTCCAATTCTTTGCCAACACAAACAGGGCTGCTATGAATATTTTTGTACAAGTGATGTTTTTACCCTTTTTTCATCATCTCTTCAAGGTGTAGACCCAGTAGTGGTATTGCTGGATCAAAGCGTATGCACATTTTTGTGGCCCTTTGGGCATAGTTCCAAATTTCTCTCCAGAAAGGTTGGATGTGTGCACAGCTCCACCAACAGTGTAATAGTGTCCCAGATTTCCCACAACCCTTCCAACAATGATCATTATCCTTTCTGGTCATATTGGCCAGTGTGAGAGGTGTGAGGTGGTACCTCAGAGAAGCTTTAATTGCACTTCTTTAATAAGTCATGATTTAGAGTGATTTTTCATATGGCTATGGATTGCTTTAATCTCCTCATCTGTAAATTGCCTTTGCATATCCTTTGACCATTTGTCAATTGGGGAATGGCTTTTTTAAAAAAAAAATATGACTCAGTTCTCTGTATATTTTAGAAATGAGTCCTTTGTCAGAATCATTAGTAGAAAAGATTGTTTCCCAATTTACTACATTTCTTTTGATCTTGGTTACAGTAGTTTTGTTTGTCCAAAAGCTTTTTAATTTAATATAGTCAAAATCATCTAGTTTGTTTTTGGTGATGTTCTCCATCTCTTCCTTAGTCATAAACTGCTCCCCTTTCCATATATCTGACAGGTAAACTAGTCCTTGATCTTCTAATTTGCTTATAGTATTGTTTTTTTATGTCTAAATCCTGTATCCATTTGGATCGTATCTTGGTAAAGGGTGTGAGGTGTTGGTCTAATCTAAGTTTCAGGAAGAATCAACAAAGATACTTTCTAGCTGTATGATCTTGGGCAAGTCATTATACCCTGTTTTCTTCAGTTTCTTCATGTCTGGAATGAGCTGAAAAAGGAAATGGAGAAAGCACTATATTATCTTTGACAAGGAAACCTCAAATAGAATCATAAAGAATTGGACAATACTGGAAAACCACCAAAACCCCAAAAAACTATATTTACAAAAAACAATAGACTTGATGTAGACATTAGAGCACTTCTAGTGATTCATTCCTAAATGTGTTTTTTCCCCAACACATACCATTCATTTTATAGAAGACTTTATACATGATAGGATCTCAATAAATATTTATTGAATGAATGAATGATTGAGAGGAACTCCCATGAGACCACTGTTTACTAGCTCATTTCTCATCTTCTAAGGACAGTGTCAAAATCAGAAATTGTGCTATATGGATTTTTTTTAGGATATGGAAATTGTCCAAAATCAAATATTCCAAATAGAGTTGATTCATATTTTGTCTGAAAGATTGGTTTCATATGGTTGGTGGGCAACTTTGACATATCAAAACTGAGTTTTGACCTGCTGTGATGTAGTCTATTTTGAAAGAGAAATGATACTTTTTAGGCAACTTGATAACTGTGAAAAATATAATTTCCAACTTTTCAGAATTCACTAGAATGCAGGTGATCCTATGGGTCTAAAGAAGGACCCACTAAATGAGAGAAAAGATGACCCTCATATAATTCATGACTCAGAAATGCATGAGTGAGAGCAAAATATCAACCAAAATAGACCTCTCCAGGTCTTGAATAGAATTTAAAATATAAAAGCATAACATTTTAATGAGAAATGCAAAGATGTTGAGGTAAGCAATGAGTTCAAATCCATTTCTATCTTTTACTACCTTTCTGATCCAGAAGTGGTGCAGTGGATAGAGCAGTAGCCTTGGACTCAGGAGGGAGTTTGAAACAGTCTCGAACACTACTTGCCATTTACTAGCTGTGTGACTGGGGCAACTCACTTAATCCTGATTACCTCACATCCAGGGCTATCTCCGGTCATCATGATTCATATCTGACCACTGTACCCAGATGGCTCTGGAAGAGATAATGAGGCTGGGCACAGTCCCCTTCACTCAAATCAATCCATGTCCTTGTCATGGCATCACTTCCCTGATGTTATGGTCTTCTTCGAGAATGAAGGACAGACCTCATCATCTTCACCTTTATGTCCTTCAACAATTCTCTTTATCTATCCAAGTCATTTTCTCATTTGTAAACATAATAGTAACTTTTCCCCTGGATTGTGGTTAATCCAAATAAGAAAAGGTATATAATTTTTTAATATACTTTGTGTGTCAGTTATTAACCACAACAGAATAGGTAGCAATAATAACAAAGTACATTGTAACCATAGGCTTGATGGCACAAAATTCTTTACTTACTTATGTCTCATCCATAGGGTTAAGTTTTCCAAAATTATGATTTGTCTTATAAAAGGAACAGTGTATAAAGGTCCCATTTCTATACTGGATTTCCCCAACAGAGTTTTTCCACAGTCTTACTTAACCTCTCCCATTCACTTTTGAACATCTGGATATGTTTTAGGTGTGGTATTAGGAGTAGGGCCAGGAGATTATTACCATATAAAGAATTTTTCCTCTATACTAAAGTAAGTCCTGAAATTTCAGAGAAGGGGGCAGTTTGGCCGTTCATCACTTTTGCATTATTTGACAGTGAATGTGGATTTCTTTTTTTTTCCAGACATAAAAAGATATCTACATTCTTTACATAGTAATCTGCCTAAGTAACTCACTTCATTTTGTTGGGAATGCTTGGAGGGGATGGAGGTAAAGGTGGGGAAGTTTTGCTGAATATTGAGTTTTTCCCTATAAGCATTTTCCTACTTTGTCCTAGCTACACATAGGTCACTATACTAAGAATTGCTTAAGATTTACCCAAAGGACAATAAGGCTACTCCCACAAAGGATATACTATCTAGATGAGAGTATAAGGCAAATATATATTTTTTATTTTGTTTCACCAGTGATAGTCATTGTACCAAGTCAAAGATCGAACGGTGGAGAGGAACACATAAAACAGCCAATTCCTACCTCATAGAGTTTACATTCTAATAGAGAGATACAGTATTTAAATAGATAAATCCATACAGTATAATTAAGAAAACAGAGCAAACATTTTTTATAATGGAGGTCAGGGATGCTTCCTATAGGCAGGCCTATGATTTAAACCATGATAGAAACTAATTGACAGAGATGAAGACAGAGAGGAATGTAGCCTGTGTGAATACATGCAGGCAGAATCAAGAAAGTGCCAAGGTGATCAGTTTTGGTTTTCATCAGAGATCACATTTCATATTCTGCCTTACTGCAATAATAATAATATTTAAAATAATAAAAACTTGCATTTTTAAATTAGGTTTTCAAATAACTTCATGAGTATCACATCACTTGATTTTCACATAGCAACAAAAATGGCAGTAGTCATTGCTCTATCCCTTTGACAAGTGGTGAAACTGAGGGAGAAAAAGGTTAAGTGACTTGCCCAAGGTCCCACAGGCAATAAGGGACTGAGGTCAGATTTGAATTCACTGTACAGGAATTAAAGGTGCTAAAGGAAATCGTTGATATTGTCTCAAGTGGTACAAGGAATCATTTGAAGAGATTAAAAAGAAATTTCAAAGGTGCCTATGGAATTTTTGAAATTATCATGCATCTGCAATGCATTTTAACATCTAAGTTCTTTGATGGGCTTGTATTTTCTTTCAATGCCAGACCACTGGGTGCCTTTTAAACTGGGGTGAATCTTGCCCATGTCATCACAAAAATTGCCCCTAGTGAATTCGCTCGTCATTCTAGTACAGGAAATAGGATGATCCAAAGCTGATCGATCATAGAATTTAGAATTGGGAGGGACTTTAGAGATCATTAATTCCAATCCTTTCTTATTTTACAAGTAAGGGGAAGTACAGAGAAAGTAAAAGAGATTTACACAGTTGATAAATGTCTGAGATCAGATTTGAATACAAATCTATCGGACTCCATGTCTACCATCTTGTCTACTAAGAAGAAGCTACAGATCAGACAGGTAGCATCACTCCATAATTATATTTTCAGGGTTCCAGCTTAGCATTCCATTAAGTGTCTTCATAGCTAATAGAAAACCATTGGAGAATATTTGTACTCTTCCTAAATGGAAGGGAGGCAAAAACAGGAGGTGACCTCCAATAACACATTCCTAAAGAAAACTACAAGTGAATACAATTAGAGCTCTTATTAACCATCAAATCACAACTTTCTTGAGCCTCAGTTTCCTTCTCAAAGCATTTAGTACTTATAACTCCATCCCATACTAGTCACATGAATGTGTGCTTTTATCTCTACAAGGCTATTTCTGTGCTGCTCATCCAATTGAATCTTAAGCTGTTTCAATTTCTTTAGCATCCCTAGAGAACTAAGATCTCAAATTCCCTTAGCTTCTCTGCTCCTTGTCACAGAGATGGAACATATGTCAATGAGACAAATTGATGGATGTGAAAGCAATGGGATCCCCTCGTTGTTTTTCTCTACTTCCAAATAGCTCCCCTAGTTAACATATGTTCCCTGCAAAGGGCTTCCTCAGTTCAAAAGACAGAGCCAATGCTATCCACACACTTTAAAGCCTAAGGTCACTGACAGTTATTGTTAATTGACTAGCAGATCTAATTAAGTGAATGATCTGAGGATTTTGTTTCACAAGACCACAACACATTAGACTTGGTGGCCAAAATGGTGCTAGACTAATCCCAGTTTCTACAGCCTCATAACTCCTGAGGTCATTAGCCTACAAAGCCAAATAATGTTAAATATAGTCTGTCTTCCTGGGGCGTTGTTCAATGCAATCTTATGGCATGTAATGGTTGGGTTAGTGAATATCATGGTGTGAAGAGAGAGCACAATGCCTTTTATTATGTCTGAGAGACCTAGTAAAAGAATTCAAGACTTTCTTTTATTGACAAATGATATACCGGATTTTTTAAAATAGGAACAATATTTTAAATTTGAAAAGCAAGCAAAAAAAATTCTAGTTCAATTTTCCTAAATAATTGTTTTCAGCATAAATTTCCTTTTTATATCCATAGGGGTTGTCCTAATGGATTACAATAAAAATTAAAATAGATATTGTGGCAGCGAGCTGGCTAAGTGAGTAAATGTTGAATTTGGAATCAGGAAGTCTTGAGATCAAATCCTACCTCAGATACTTACTAGCTCTGTGACCCTGAACAAGTCACATAACTATTTCTGCCTCAATTCCTCATCTATAAAATAGAAATAATAATTCCTATTTCCCAGGGTTGTGGGGAAGATTAGATAAGACAATGTAGATATGGTGCTTTGCAAATCTCTATATGAAAAATAGCTACCTTTATGTAATATTTATTATGAACCACATATCATGCTAAGATAAATACAAATATTAACTCACTTGTTAGGTGTTGAATCATGTCTTCATCATTCCAAGTCCTGTGATCTATCCACTGAGTCACCTAATTGGATCACTGAGATAAGAACTAACACAAATGCATTTATAATCAAGAAATCCATTATAAGATGTATAAATTACAATTCACAGGCTCATTACCACTCATTGACTCCGAAATTGGGATTTAGAAAGGGTCATATCTTCCTGATTAGTAAAACTAGCTCAGAAGAGTTAGGTGGCTTAGCTAAGCTCACAAAAGCAGGAAGGAGTTCTTTCTTCTCTCAGCATCTAATAGTAAATGCTATATGAAGTCAAGATGCAGTGGTTTAGCTGCTATGAATATCTATAGGAAATTTGTGATTCTTTAGGAAAATTGAGCCTTAGTTTTATCCTCCCCCCCCCCAAGAACAGGGGTGAGGGGGAAGGTGAAGGTTGCTTGCTTTCAATTTAAGACCATTATTCCTCAGTTTTCTGTGTTTGTGTGGGTTGGTGGTATTAGCAGATGATATAAGATATTAGCAGTGATAACAAAGACATGTAGGAGATGCATGATGGGAAAATGGGGTGGTGTGTTTGTATAGCCAAGCATGAAAGAATAGACATAAGACTGCAATCATGCACTTATGGCCACAGAATGTTAAGAGACTTAGGGAAAGGCATCAGCACAGAGGAGCCCAGAATGAAAAGGCACAGACGGGCTTTGATTGACAGCCATGAAAAAAAGACCCACATTGATGAGATCACTAATCCACTGAAGGATTGTAGCTCTCAGAGTCTCCTTGGTACTAGAGACAACAGGTCATGGGATTTAGGACTCCTTTAAATGACCTCCTGTCATTTCATCTCTCTCTAGAATTCTCTCCTCTGAAGTCTATTCATTGTTCTTACCTTGACCTCCAATCTCTCCAGCACTCAGTAATCTCCCAGGTCATTGCTCCCGCTCTGATTCCACTTTTTTCCCTTCCAATTTCTACCCTGTAATTAGTTGCTTCAATGGTACAGTCTCCTCTGTTTTACTAAGGATATAAAGGCTATTCTCAGGAATGAATGAATGGACATTTATTAAGCACTTACTATTTGCTTACTGTATATTATGTAGAAAACATTCTATTGGGGAAGCACTGGGAATACAACTAGATAATCAAGATAGTTCCTTCTTTCCAGGATCTCACATGCACTAAGGAAGGGACAACACATAGAGTAGATTATAATTACAAATCAGAAGTGTTTAGGGGACAAACCAAATCCTTATGCATCCACTTTATCAGCACCTCCATTGATAAAAAATTATAGGCTTTTCTAATGTCAAACCATAGAACAATGTCAGGGAATTTGGGGATCAGAGCTTTCTTTTCTGGATCTTCGGTCACTGTGGCTGCTGAGGAGGTGGGGACTGTAGCACCTGTGGAGAAAAGGTCCAAGATTACATCTCCACAAAGTTTCATTCCCTGGATGATAACTCCAAGGACTGAGAGGAAAGCAGAACTGGTGACTTGAGTGATATGCTGTTCTCAGAGTTCAGTTTAAGATCCTGAACTACCAACATCTGGCTCAGAGAAATTGGATGGATAATTAAGGAATTGATTTCCTTCTTCGACTAAGTTAATTCACTTTCTCTTTGATTGGCAGCAGGTTGGAATGGCTGGCCTTTCCTCTGTGCAGATTACACCTTTGCCTCATGACTGTGTAATGTGGGCTGGAGCAAGGCCAGTGAGTTGGGGGACATTGCTCTTCCAATGTTTTATGGGCATACTGGTCTCTAATGGTTATACACCGTCAGTTGATGGTGATGTTGAAGATGCCAAGATCTTTTCCAACAAGGGTTGCACCCATCAATGAAATCTAGTCATTTCAGGATGTCACTATTCTCATTGTTTTATGAAAAAGTCCATAAGGTATATTTAATGTGCCCTAATATTTTCATCTCTATCATTTTGATTCCTTTTGAAATGGTCACTTCTATTGATGTTTGCCATTTCAATTTTTTAGTGTTTGCCTTCTATCGCTGTCACCATCATGTTTTTTTTTAGGTTTTTGCTAGGCAATGTGGTTAAGTGGCTTGCCCAAGGCTGCACAGCTAGGTAATTATTAAGTGTCTGAGACCGGATTTGAACCCAGGTATTCCTGACTCCAGGGCCGTTGCTTTATCCACTGTGCCACCTAGCCGCCCCTCACCATCATGTTTTAAGACTTAACATAGTAAAGTGACTCATGCTTATAAAAAGTTCTATTTTTTCCATATCTTTCTATAGCAAAATTTTGATGATTTGAAGTAAAATATTGAGCATATTAATTTTTGTAATTGCAAGGCATTTCATTGATGAAAATGAAAATGCTCCATTGAAGAAAGTCAAGAGATATAAACAGTGACAAGCCAAATTTTGTATTGATTCTCTATGATCAATTAGCAAACTAACATGGCTGAGAATCATACAGAATAGGCAGAAATGCCTGGAAGGGCTGAAATTCATATTACTAGAGTAAATATCTATATCACCATTAGAAGGTAATGACTTTGAGAATAGAGATTGTTTCCTTCTTTGACTGACTCTCTCTTCCCAAGGTGTATGACACAGAATTAACGCTTCAGTTTATTTATCAATGCATTAATAATTCATAGAAGTTCTTAAACAGGTGGTTTTCCTGATGTAATAGAAACAATCTAGAGGAACAAATTAAAGCAGAAAGGACGTACTCTGTTGTAATCCAGTTGTCTGTTGATTAAGACCCTGCTATCAGTTAATAGGTCTAATTTTCTTCTTCTCTAGTATAACCAAGTTAAGATAAATTAGTTCATAGATCTGAGATCTTGCCACAGGAGGAACCTCAGAGCCTACTTAATTCAGCTATCCTCATTTTTTGCTGTTGTTATTCAACTATGTCTGACTCCTCATCTAATTGGAGGTTTCTTGGCAAAGGTACTGGAGTGGTTTCCCATTTCCTTCAGCAGCTCATTTTCCAAATAGGGAAACTGAGACAAATAGGGTTAAGTGATTTGGTCAGGGTCACAGAGCTAGTAAGTGTCTGAGAACAGATTTGAACTCATGAAGATGAATCTCCCTGACTTCAGACCTGGCACTCTTTTCTCTGTGCCACTTAGCTGCCTCTCTTCTCATTTTACAGTTGAGGAAATTAAATCCCAGGGATATTGAATAATTTTTCCAAGGTCATTTGGAAAAATTAGGATTTAGGTCTATATCATCTAATTCTAAATCATGTGTATTTTCTACTGTTCCATGATGCCTCAAGAAAATATCCTGACAATGCTTTTCCAATGTTATCACAAATCACAAAACAGTCATACTGTCTCTCTGTCTAAAGTCATTTTGATAGCCTTAAGCAAATTTGGTGCTGTTCCATTTGTTAGTCATTAGAAAGTCCAGGAGGCAGTATAATTTCCAGTTTATCTTTTTAAATCTAGAAAGCATTGAGATTTTTTGGCTATTCATTGGCATTAGAATTTGGGTGATTGCTATTGTGGTTTTTAAAATTTTCATAACTGATCTTTATTCATCAGTAGAAAATTTTAACCCTATACTACATTAATTTGTGTAGCCATTTAAAAAATACTTTCCAGTTGTTATTACCATGACTTACATGAGAACAAAAATCATGAAGAAGTTGATTATTTTGATAAGACTTTGTCACTTGCCATCACATGATAGTTCACAACCTCCTCATACATAGTTTTATAAAGACAAATTAACCTCAAAGTAGCCTCATTAGCATCACAAAAAATATATATATATATATAATATATATGTAGATGTATGTATAAATGTAGACATGCCCATATCTGTATATCAATAAAGTTAGATCAATAGATATTTCTAGAAAGATGATAAATATTTATTGATAAAGAAGCAACAAAACTGAGATGTAGATGTTATTGTTATCCACAATTGAGGACACTGAGGCAGAAAGCATTTAAGCTACTTCCTTCCTTGATCAGGGTCACATAGCCAGCAAGAGTCTTCTACATTGTAGTTACAGGTACTTCTTAAGTTCAAATATGGCATGTGACACTTACTGACTATAAAGATCTTATATGCATATTATGCTTATAAATATATAAATGATGATCACCTTTTTAATTAGTGAAAAAATACTTTGTATACAAAATCCCTAATGACTTACAGTATTTCTTTTTGCCCTCCCTTTAAATTCTTCCATCCCCTTTGCAGTTTCTTTGTATGATGAAAGCCCTGAGGTATTTGCAATACAGAAACCCTGACTATGTTTTCTCGAGAGAGAGAGTATCAAACACTTCAAAGTGTATCTCTCTCATTTGATTGTTCTCTTGCATTTTTTAACCTTCAAGATTTCCATTGTTGCAAACTGTAGTCATTATCATTTTATCCATGAATACTTCCAAATTCACTGAAGACTGAATCTTTTACACACTTGTATTTGCCTGGTGCTATACAGTATGCAGAGTCAAAATTTCATAAACAAGGAGATGGTATTCACCTCTTTTGGACAGTAGAGCATAAGAATGAAGATTTGGAACTAGGAAGAACATTAGTAGCCATCTAATTAAACCTCTTCACTTTACAGATGAGGAAACTGAGACTCAAAATTCGGTGTCATGTTCATGGTTGTACAACTAATAAGTTGAACCCAAATTTTCTTGACTGTAGTTCAACATTCCTTCCATTATGTTGCATATTCTATAAGACTCTCCATAAAATTCAGAAATAAGTCCCTGGGCAATTCAGACCCTCTCTATGAATTTAACTAATTAACCAAAATAATAATACCATCATAAATTCTAAAAAGTGATCTTTTCAAATATGGCATTCTGTGATATGATCAATTTGAGCTATTTTCATTTAATGAGACACTTTCTATCCTCTATACCTTATAATCATGGTAGCTTATATACTTTTAGGGTAGGCAGTATCTTTTTTAAAACTTTCATTCCCTTTTTATAGATTTAAAAATTGAGATTTTGCAAGGATAAGTGACAGCTATAAATAAAATAAAATTGGAACTTGAATTCTGGTTTTCTAAGTCTCTCTCTCTCTCTCTCTCTCTCTCTCTCTCTCTCTCTCTTTCTCTCTCTCCTTTAAACTACACGACTACATTAAAAAAAGAAAAAAAGAACAACTACATTAGGTGGACATTATGTTTGGTATCTTGGGGCTCCCAAGCATGTAAAGTTGACATTAACCTCTCTTTATATTGTGTATTCAAATGAAAAGTAATCCACCCCCTGGCTAGGAGAGGTAATTCAAACAAGGTGAATTACTCTGAAGGGGAAGAAAGTTTGTAAAATGAGTCACTTGGCACCATGTTTAATTTCAGGTCCAAATGTAAACAAACATGGGTTCCTTGGGCCAATCAGCATTCTCGCTCATCGAACTCTGCAGCAGGATACATGTGTTCTTAATCTACAAGCTGCGAGATCTCATAGGGGGAAAGAAAGGGAAAAAAAAGACTGCCTGAGGAGTGTTGTTTTTTCAAACTTCTCCAAACTCACCAGTGCAATTAAAGTAAATGGAGACATTTCTAAGAAAGCAGTTGAACTGAGTCTTTAATGATTTTTGTGTATGGGTACAGAGAAATTGGGCTTGTCTTTCCTCTGGTCAGATTTAAAAAAAATCACTGGACCTCCAAAATCAGCAGTTAGGGTTATTTCTCATGCCATGTATAATGGACAAATAGCATTCAATTTGCACTTAGAAAATGAACCTTCCCAACTGACCAGTGTTTGACTTATAAGTTTCGCACAAACATCTTTTCCCAGTGAAAATTCACATTCCATTAATCTAGAACTCCAGGATGTTTAGACCTTGGTCCATAAGATCACAATATCTGAACAGTGAAAACCATCTTTCAGTGGGCATCTAGTCCAACTGCCTCCTAATAGAAGCCCCTTCTCCTCACACTCAACACATAGTCATGTAGCCTTAGCTTGACCTACCACCTCCATTTTTAGACACAACTAATTGGCTGAGAGTATTTCTGCTTTTGCTTTTTCTCTCTTTAGTCTGAATATTTGTACCACACAAGCAAAGCTCTGATTCATTCTTTAGTTTGAAAAGAAACAAGATATTTGTTTGTAAAGGGGTAAAGGGGGGAATATAGATATGTAAAACAAATGTGTTTTAGAAGTCTTCCTATATCTGGAAAGTCTAGGAGCCCAAAGCAGAGCACTAGACAAACAGACAGCTGAACCAATCTATAAACAGATGGATAGACAGATTGATAGAAGATGGACATTTGGATAGATAGATAGATAGATAGATAGATAGATAGATAGATAGGCAGATAGAAAAATAGTTGGACCCATGTATAGATAGAGGGCTAGTCAAATGTGTAGAAGATAAACAGATGGATGAATAGACAGACAGACAGATAGACAAACAGACTGAGAGAAAAATAAGAAAAATAGCCAGATTCATCTATAAATAGAGGGATAGTCAAATGGATAAAAGATCAACAGAGGGGATGGAGAGAGAGAGAGAGAGAGAGAGAGAGAGAGAGAGATTGACAGAGAGACAGATAGTCAAAACCATCTATAGATAGAGGGATAGTCAAATGAATAGAAAATAAACAGATGGTTAGATAGATAGATGACAGACAGATGATTGACAGTTAAATATATTATTCATTAGGCACTTCCTATAGTTCAGGTACAGAGCAATGTGTCAAAAGTCTGCCAGGATATATCCTGATGCCCCTCCCACCCCCAGTCTGTTTGCAGGTTCTTTTCTTTGTTAAGTCAATCCCAGGTTCCTAGGGACAGTCTAAAGGGTGGATAGGTACAAGTTCATCCAAAATGCAGACAATTTCTCTTATTGCTTTCCCCTAACATTGTCTAAATTGGGTAAAATCTTATTTCCCTTTGGATTAAAGGCCTCCCTATCCACATTGATAGACAGGATTCACTGTAATAGCAAAAGCACACAAATAAAAACTAAAAATGAATGCCCATTTTAGTTGTAAGCAGTGACGATTCCAGCAAGATTGGATGGGTGAGCAACTTGGCTTGCCCTCCTGCTCCTATTCCTCGTACATTCTCTGAATCATGGGAAGTAAAATTATCAGACAGATAAAAGGGAGCATGTTGTCCCTGGAGTACTGCTCCAGGAAAGGGTAATGGGAAATAAAGTGACTATGGACAGGATTCCTGGCAACCATTTGGGTGTATTTTGGCCTAGTCTATTGTCTAGTCTTCTGATGGTTTCAGGTCCATCCACATCTTGCTGGTATTGGTTCAGAACTTCATCTCCAATCTTTCCTCATCATTTACTAATGTGACTCTGGGTAAATCTCATTTTCCTTACTAAGATTCATTTTTTTCTTCTGTAAAAGGAAGGGAGGGTGTAGACTTGATATTCTAGAAGTTCTCTTTACATTTTAAGATTATGATACTCTAGTATCTAATTCATACTCTAGTTCTTTTGCCTCTTTTTTTCTTTGTTCATAATCTTCACCTTGAATGGAGGCCATTCACCATTACTCTGTTTCCCACTTGCTCATCCTGTCAAGGAAAATGAACCCCAAATCACCTGGAGGTAGCCAGTGGAGACTTCAGGAACTGTACTTCTTCCTTCTCCATCTTCCAGCTTCCCTGTGGAAGTCCATTTGAGGTCACCAAACTTCAGGGCCTGTTAAGGTTTGCTCATTCATAAAATACATGCTAGCTAGCCAGTGGACCTCTCCAGATTCATCAATGATATCTCTAATCAAGGAGTTATCATGACCCCAAGTATGGCATAGAGAGTTATCATGGCCCAAAGAATTTTTTCCTTCTTCTTTAATCTAAACATCCTACTTTTTTCCCAACAGATTCTAACTTTAACTAGTTTTAGGGATCTTTTCCCATGTTGAATAAATACCCTTCCCTGCCCTTATAGTAATGGTGGTACTCTGAACTGAACATAATATTCCCAATATAGACTCCCAATAGGTCAAAGAAAGCATCTACCCTTTTCTCTTGGAGGCCTCCCCCATTTAGTGGAGCCCAGGATCACCTTAATAAGCCCACAACTGTCTTCTTGTACAATTGGCTTTAACTGAGGTTGGCCTAACTCACCCATGCAAGCAATAATTTAAGTATGAGAAGTCTTTACCTGTGATTTCATTGGTAGAGTAAACTTCAGATGAATATTCCCTACAATATAGAGTTAAATTCTTTTGTAAAAACAGTTGGATAATGCTTGTGGAATCTTTCTCAGAATATTTTATTTAATAATTGAAGGGGGGCAGCTAGGTGGAATAGTGGATAAAGCACCGGCCCTGGAGTCAGGAGTACCTGGGATCAAATGCGGTCTCACACACTTAATAATTGCCTAGCTGTGTGGCCTTGGGCAGGCCACTTAACCCCATTTGCCTTGCAAAAATCTAAACAAATAAACAAACAAATAAATAATTGAAGGGAAGGCTAAATTTTATTTAGAAGTTAGCCAATATAAAGTTTTATTTTCACATATATGTTCAAAAATCCACTGCTCCTGAACCTCAAGTTAAGATTCCCAGTCTTAGAGAGTTGACTAAAATACTGAGAAATTTGAGTGACTTGTCCTGGGTCACATAACGATTGGGTTTTAGAATTGAGATCTATCTGACTCTAGGTTCAGTTCTTTATCAGCTATACTGCATTACCCCTCAAAGATAGTTACATTGGGGACAATGCAAAAACCTACTCTTTCAGGTTTCTGCTTTGCAGAAGACAACATGATAAAATATGGGGTTTTGTATTTTATATTCTTTCATGCTTGCTATGAAGATCAAAAGACATTAGAAAGGTCTGCAAAAATTAGAAAGTTCTATGTAAATATAGAAGATAAGAACTTTGATAGTTATTTTATGTGGGAGAGAAGATATAACATTGGATAAAAGAATTATATCTTTTACCTACTTAATGGGAAATTGAAAATATTATGGGGGAGGGGGGAATTTAAAAAGAAAATCAAAGATTGCCACTTCTAGAATCCTAAGTAGCCCTGACCTTCAGAAAGAAACAATATGAAGAAAACCAATGGAGTCATTAGTGTGTTCTCATGCCTTTTTGGCATTTCCCTTACCCAAATGAACCTCCTAACCTCCTGCAAAGATTTACAAACTTTCCTTCCTCTCAATGATCATTTCTCAGGCCTGTTTCTCATTATTGTCACCCCCCCCCCATATTCTGGTCTTTGCTAGTTAACATGGGTAGTCATCATGGATTAATCATCTCTATGACTCTCTGCCAAGTTACCCCCTCCCAGGTGGCATGTCTAAACCCAGTTAAAAAATATCCTAAAAAAGACACATGTATTCAGAAACTGTTTTGGTTAGCAAGGTATTTTGGACATCCCTTCAAACAACCAGTAGATATAGGACCTGATTGAGAGAATGAATGGAATCAATGAAAAAATAATATCAAGTTTTTTGTGTATCAGGCAAAGCACTCAGTGCTGGGAAACAAATGTAAACAAAAAGAAAGTCATTGCCTGCCTTCAAGGAACTTACATTCTAATGGGAAAGATACCCCATAGAGGAAAATGACTTTTCTACTATTTCATTTTTGATAACTGAATAGTCTAGCATTTGGAAAGGGCAGGTTTACTTCCCTATGATCTTCTAATGTATTATTTAACACTTGAACATTTTTAAAATAACATGTCAATTTTGAAATAAGTTTTTCTCTTTGAACTATAGTATATACTGAAACTATATGAAAATAAAAGGGACTCAGACAGTCTTGTTGATAGAAAAGCTAAAGGGATAGTGACTGGACTCATGGGACTTATAGCTATGGGGTCATATCATCAGTAGGTTAAAATACTTTGTTGATTTAAGAGCATTCATATTAGTTTCAGATTCTTAATATGTAATTCTTTCTTGTTTCTTTATTTCATTCTCTATTTGTGATCTGTCCCAATACCCTTTGAACTATTTGAGGGAAGGAACTGTCTTATGCCTTGTTCTATTCCCAGACACAGTGTCTGATATGTGATAAATACTTAATAAATGTTTATTGATTGGTTGGCCTGTGATTTCTTGAATGGGGATTTCCTCTTATGAAAACTCCTTCCAGTGATACATAACAGCAGTGCATCTGCAATATATAATTTTAGAAATTACCTGATATCAGGGGCCACTAGGTGGTACAGTGGATGGAAACTGGTCCTGGAGTCAGGAGGTACTGAGTTTAAATCTGGCCTCAGACACTTATTAATTACCTAGCTGTGTGACTTTTGGCAAATCATTTAACCCCTGTTGCCTTGCCAAAAAAAGAAAAAAATCCAAAAAAATGCAATGGTGTGTTCTTCCCAATATTATCTAGGAGTATAAATAATTTGACTTTCATTGAATGAACAGAGAGCAAAATTTATTTCATGTCTTTCCTATTTTCCAAAGGATAATGCTATGATTTATTGATGTTAAAAAAAAATCAACTGTTCCTGATTCTTCTTCATTTTTTGACCTAGGCAAAAATCTTGGGCACTACAAAATTTTCCCCTGCCAAATTTTCCACCTTCTCCAAATTCCAGAGATAACTCATCAAAGATCCTCTTCTGTGATTTGACAGAACTGCTAGAATTCCTTTTTTACTAGTAAATGGTATTAATGAAGAGCTGAGGACAGGAGACAAAATAGTTAAGCTGGAATATAATCTAATGATAATGATTCTTAAAATACAGTTTAATACCTTTTATAAAAGATTTGAGACAAGATGGTAAGTTGAGTTATCAGCTTAAAGACTAATAAAAAAGAAGGTATTACTAGCTCCTACTTTCCCCCAAGATTGCTAATTTCAATCACTTAACAATTTTGTTCTTCAGTTGCTTCATCTGTAAAATAATAAACATTGTTATTGGTAAATTGGTAAAAAAGAAATTACCTGATGTCACTGAGGATTTAAGTGGTTTAGGGTCACAGTTATGGCTGAGGTAAGACTTTGATCCAAGTCTTCCTGACTTGGATCCGGCACAAAACCTCTATATTCTATATCAGGGATCTGCAAATGTTTCCTATGATGGGCAAGATAGTAATTATCTTATGCTTTGTGGACAAAGAAGCAAAATTGAGGATATTATATAGGTTCTTATAAAACAAGAAAGGAAAAAAATTTCCACAAATTTTCCATTTATAATAAAAATGTTAATTCCATATATATAATTTATAATATAGAGGTAATAAGAAGAAGAATGGAATATTTTGGGGGAAAGTATTTCACCCAATTGGAGTTCAAATTTAGTGTTCTATATCATTAAAATTCATTACCAATATTCATTTCTTAATGTTACTGTCATAACTTTATATATATATATATATATGTATATATATATATATATGTATATACACTATGACCATATATACATGACTATATACATGACTATATATACAGGTAAACACATTTATATATGTGGATATACACACACATATACACATATCTGCACATAATTTTCTCTTCTAAAATAACCTTTCATCAAAATAGATACTGCCTAATACCAATGTGAATCCATGGGCATATAAATATTATATTTCATTAAGTATTCCTAAATTTCATTTAAAACATTTGAATTCACTTAAAAATTGACTTTTAAATTCTCTCCCGCCCTCTATAAAATGCTCATTGTTGTTTTTCAAAAAATGCTAGTTTTTTAGTTGATTCTCTAGGGTTCTCTAAGAAGAACATCCTATCATCTGCAGAGAGTCATAGTTTTGTTTCCTCAATGCCTATTTTGATTCCCTCAATTTCTTTTCCTTGTTTTATTGCTATAGCTAGTATTTTTAAGGTAATATTGAATAATAGTGGTGGTAATGGACATACATACTTGCTTCAATCCTCTTTGTATTGGGAAGGCTTCTAGTTTATCCCATTTTAGTTAGCACTTGCTATTTAGATAAATATTACTTATCATTTTGGGAAAGATTCCATTTATTTCTATATATCCTAGTGGTTTTTTTAATTAACAATGGATGTTATATTTTTTAAAAAAAACTTTTTCTGTATCTCTTGATATCATCATGGTTTTTTTGTTTTTCGTTATTGATAGTTACTTCTAGTTTTGCTAATATTGAACTACCCTGCATCCTTGGTATGAATTCTATTCAATCATTTTATATGAACTTTGCGAGAGATTGCTACAAGCTGTGAGCATATGATTTTAATTGAGCATATTTATCGCTTGGAAGACATGTGTAGAAGTCTATTAGATTCATTTCTTTTAAAAATATCATTTAGCATGTTATTATATTGAAGATTAATTACTTCCAATTGAGGTTAGATGGAAATTACTAAACTGCACTGTTAAAAAGATGCTGAAATATGCATTTTTTTGCACATGCACTGTGTTCAAAAAATGATGCTTAAATTGTGGTGTGAGCTTGGAAATATATCCTTTGAGAATTTGTTTTGGAATAGTTATCTGGCTTCTTGTTTTAACTTCTGACAACATGGGGAGCATATAATAAAGCATACATTCCTTTTCATTCAAACAATATTAGTTGTCTTTAACTTTATCACAGCAGAAGTTTCACATATAAATGCTCTTTTGCCTTGTAATTTTAGGCTGAATTCATTTAAAAAAGAGTAATCCCATTAAAAACTAATCTCCAAACCCATGCAGTGAATGTTTGATAATAGCTGTTGAGGGTGTTTTCTTCACAAAAATTTCCTTCTTGGCTCTGAGGAAAAAAAATCATAATAAAGCTTTTGTTTTATCTCTTATTTCCTTATTTTGACATGATGAGTAAGCATTGTAAGTTTTTTTAAGTTGAGATAGCATAGGGCAATATATCTTGTACTTTAAACAATGTTGAGCTATAACTTCATCCTTGTAATTTGTAGTGTGCTGGGTTTTAAATGGAAAGTGATGAGAGTTTCCCATTTGGTGTCTGATGCAACCACTCAACTAGGTCACTGCTGTGTTAAAAAAAAAAGTCATGGAAAATACATAAATGAATGAGAGGGTTGACTTATGGAAACTGAAATTTGAATTTCATACATCATTAATAATCTTTTAATTTCTTTGAATCACTTAAAAATGTAAAACAAATTCCCAAAACCATTTTAAACTCTATTAAAAAAACTAACAAACAAACAAAATAAACAGGTGACAAACTTGTTTGGCCTGCAAGCCAAAATAACAAGAGTTAAAAGAAAGGAAGGAAAGAAGGAAGGAAGGAAGGAAGGAAGGAAGGAAGGAAGGAAGGAAGGAAGGAAGGAAGGAAGGAAGGGAGGGAGGGAGGGAGGGAGGAAGGGAGGGAGGAAGGGAGGGAGGCAAGGAGGAAAGAAGGAAAGGAAGACAAATTTGACCTATATTTAGAGAAGTGTTCTAAGTTGTGATTTACTCACACTTAAAATGATATCTCTCATGATAGCAGGTTTCAGCAATAGAAATAGAGTGAGAGATTCACAGAACTTGGCTGATAGCTTTAGATAGAAGGATCAGAAAAGAAAAAAGACCAAGTCATTTCTGGAGTAGAGGGTGTAATTTTTTAGCTTTATATAAAAACACATATGTTCAATTAATGTGATCTTATATTGGCATGCTGGTTGTAAAATCTTTGAGGGAGAGAACAGCTATTGCTAATCAAATCTTGTAATGACTAATTAACATGCTGTTTAATTAATCACTTAATTACCCCAACAAGCATTTCTTAAATTCCTACAATGCCCAATGCCATGTTCTAGCAAAGGGAGAAATAAAAGCATAAATGAAACAAAGTTGTAGCCTCCAAGAAAATGAATGCTATTCTGGGTTAGTGGTCACTTCTGAAATTCTATGAGTCTATCATTCTAAAACTTCATGGATCCACTGTTAAAAATAGAATATTAGAAAAGGATTTATGTTAGGCCAGGGACAGACCCTCCTAAATTGTGAAACAAATGATGTATTAATCACAGAGGGAGAGGAAAAGACAACTGACGGAGATAGTCATTGATATCACACAATGCCAAGAAAATACAAGAAAAGTCTCCAGCCATGTTAGATAGACCCTTTCTGATTACTTTGTCTTTAGTATGGTTTGATATATTTTTACTGACTGCTCTAGGGACTAGTCAAGCCAAAGAATTTGACCAAAGACAACTATAGGCGTTTTCTTGTGTTTGAAGTGAAATCAAGCTCCACCTTTGATGAAATGACAAATTGAAATTGAGGGAAGTAGTGACAGTGGATATACTGAATAGCACAGGATCCCTGCTAATTGCTTGAAGTTGAGAACTGAATTTATGTGATTCTGGAAAGGTTGTTGGAATTTAAGTGGGAAAAGTTTGGCAGATAGAGGTGAATCTGATCTTCAAATGTATTATGGATAATGTAAAATTCTCAGTGTCTAGAAAACAAATGCAGGGCAAAGAACACAGCACATTCCCCAGACGAGAGGTGAAATGTAGCAGGAGATGAGATCACAGCAGAATTCAATACATTTGAACCATTTAAATGCCCTTGATTTTCATCAGTTTTTGTCTCAAATATTGAGGATCTATGATTTCCATTATGGATTAGAAAGGACGTACTCCACAATCAGAAATTAATGTCTAAGAACAGAAGTTCTAATCTAATCTAGGATCTGTGTCTAGTTTAATCTAGGATTTCATCTATGAATTTGGATTGGGGGGGAGTTGTCTCAAGTTTCACTAACTTCTAATTGAAATTTATTTTCCTTCCTCTCTCCCTCCCTTATCCCCCCCCTCCTTGCTTCCTTTTCACATTCCTTTTCACCTTTCTTTCCACCTTTCTTTCTTTCCTCTTTTCTTTCTTTCCTCCTTTCTTCTTTCTTTCTTTCCTCTGTTTTTCTTTCTTTCCTCCTTTCCTTCCTTTCTCCTTTCTTTCTTTCTTTCTTTTTCTTTCTTTCTTTCTTTCTTTCTCTTTCTTTCTTTCCTCTGTTCTTCTTTCTTTCCTCCTTTCCTTCTGTCCTTCCCTCCTTCCTTCCTTCCCTCCTTCCTTCCTTCCTTCCTTCCTTTTTTCTTTCTTTCTTTCTTTCTTTCTTTCTTTCTTTTTCTTTCTTTCTTTCTTTCTTTCTTTCTTTCTTTCTTTCTTTCTTCTTTTGTGATTTAAATTATTTGCCCAGTGTTCCATAGCTAGCTGAAACTGAATTTGAATTCAGGTCCTCTTGATTCTAAGGTCAGTTGATCTATCCAGTGAACCACCTAACTGTCCTATTTAGTATTTCCTTTAATTATTTTTTTCTCTCTCTAACCTTCTCTTATATGTTATTTTTTTGTTTCCTTCAATTATTGAAAAAATATTATTTTGGCATAGGACCCATAGACTTCACCAGACTGCCAAAGGAAGACATAAATGCTTTAGGCACCTATCTTAGAGACATGGAATTAAGAAAGAATTGGAGACTTTTCCAGAGCAAAAGAACTCATGATGGAAGTATTAAACCTATGTCTAAAAAAATGACATACTTCACAGCTCTGAAAATTATTTAGTTTTAGTCAACAATTTCTTCCAAGAACACAAAATTATTTCTCATTCAATTAAACAAGGAATTGCATAAATTAATTAATTAATAGATCACATTTTAAAATAGTAAATAAAATGTATCTCACAAAATAATTGCCCTTGACTTTCTTAATAACGGGCAAATTCAATAATTAAGGCAATTTTAAACATAGCTTAAAGCTGCATTAAGATTTTTAGGATATCTTGTATAAAGTAAGTTTTCTTTGGAATAAGGAATAAATGTGTTCTAAGTGATTATTACACAAATATATAAGAAAAATTTCCATTCTTACTTTTTTAAAAATCTGTTTCCTTTTTTTGCTATCTTTCAGGGAAAATGTGTGAATCTTCTATCAATTATTGTGAATGCAATCCTTGCTTCAATGGGGGCTCCTGTCAGAGTGGAGTTGAGTCTTACTACTGTCATTGTCCATTTGGTGAGTATAGCTTTCCTTTTTTGTTGTTTTCCAGATCAGTTCTGGATGCTACTCCAAATACTATTAATATTCGAGAACAGCTTTGTATTGGTGAGAGGATATAAGATGTATGCAAGGATAGTGGCTTATATAGAAATAAATAAAATCACTGGTGAATTGAAGATTGTGAAATCCATATGACAGCTATTAATTGTGCTGATACAATGCCTTATCATGCTTTTGAGATATCTCTGGGTTACAAAAACTAACATAAGAGCCCCTCCTTTCCCCCCAAATCTTAGTAAGCTCAGATTTCCCATCTTGGAGTATCTATCAATCTGCCATTCCTAGATTGGGTAAGTTCAAAGATGCCAAAGACAATACTGGTCCCATGGGAACAAAGGATTCAAATGCAGTAGCTCATGCATCTAATTTCTAGAGTAGAGGGATTGCAATCAAGGGGATGGGAGAGGGAATCCACACCAAACAAAATATGAACATTAAAATAATAATAATATTATATATGTCACAATAAAGTATGCAATATTCATTACATAATCTTAATGTTTATATAATATTAATTATTTATGATTATAGTTACATGATTAATAAAATAAAATAAACTTTTTATAAGACTATATATAAAACTGTTTTTGACAAAGTGCTCTACAAATATCTCATTTTATCCTCAAATAATTCCAGGAAGCAGGAGCCATAATTATTCTTATATTACAGATGAGGAAACTGAGCTTTCAGAAGTTATGTGACTTGCTCAGGGTCATTGGATCTGACTCCAACTCTTTTTGACTCCATGCCCAGTCCTCTGTAAACTGTGCCACCCAGTGGCCTAAGTGAGGAAGTGTAGAAATAATTGAATGCCTTACGAATTAAGAAAAATGCTAAGAGACCATCAAATAAAATTTCTTCAATACCTTTATCATTCTACCCTTTATTAGGGTCCATATTATCTTCCTCATTAGATTCAAAGCTCATTGAAATAGAGACTGCTACAATATAATTATTCATCTGACACACTGTAGGAGTCTCAGCAAATGTGTATTGATTGATTTCTTCCATCATGGGTCTTCATGTAGCCATGTGGATGTTGGAATGTTCTAGTAAATTTTTAACAACCCGCTCTCTTGAAAAAAAATGTTGTATCAAAAATAAATGTAGATATGACACACTTTTAAATTTAATCTTCATTATTGTTTCTCCCATTACTTTATACAATCAACAAAATAATGAATCAAACGCTGATTTGAAAAATTTGCTGATTTTTGAGATGTGATTATTCACACTAAACATTTAACAATCAGCTCTAATGAACCTATATGAATCAAGCCTTATTTAACAAAACAATTTCCCCAGATTCAAGTTGTGTTCAAACTATCTGTATTTTCTCAACTTTAGGAGTCTTTGGAAAACACTGTGAATTGAATAGCTATGGATTTGAAGAATTGTCATACATGGAATTTCCCAGCTTGGACGCCAACAATAATTATATATATGTCAAGTTTGCCACCATCAAAAGTCATGCTTTACTGCTTTATAACTATGACAATCAGACGGGAGAACGAGCTGAGTTCTTGGCCCTGGAAATAGCAGAAGAGCGACTGAGGTTCTCCTATAACATTGGCAGTGGTACATACAAACTGACCACAATGAAGAAAGTTTCTGATGGACATTTCCATACTGTGATCGCCCGGAGAGCAGGCATGGTAAGGCAGTCGTAGGTTTTTCAATCACGTGACCCCATGACCACAGTGTATCATATCCTTCTATCTTTCACTATTTCCCAAAGTATGTCCAAGCTCATGGTTGCCACTTTCATGACCCAATCTATCCATCTCATTCTCTGCTGTCCCCTTTTTGTTTTGTTTTCAATATTTCCCAACATCAAGGTCTTTTCCAGTCAAGGCTGTGGTGTATGAAGAAGGAAAGGTATTTCCTCTCAGCTCTGTGAGACCTGAGAGTTTAACTTGAATTAGACCTTAAATTAAGTAAAATTGGGTGCATTCACTATACTGCCAATTTGGGGAAATTATAGTCTGTGACTTTATGAGAAATATTTCCCTTCAAGCTAGCAAGAGTAACAGGATATCAGATGTAAAAGGAATCTCAAAGCCTATATACTCTAAACCATACTTGAACAGATGTCCCTTTAATATTATCCCTGACAAAATGGCCATCTAGTCTTTTTTATCTCCATAAGCAGTTTATTCCACATATAGACAGTTCGCTCTGTTAGGATTTTTTTTTCATAATTTTCCAGTCCCTTTACCCACTGTTTTTAATTCTACTTTCTGGGTGCAAGCAGAATCAAACCCAATTTCCTAAGAATGACCAATCAAATCTTTGAAGACAAATATATATCCTTAAAAGCAAAGTCTTCCTTAATTGGGACTGAATACCTCTAGCTGTTTTCAACAATTCTACCATGACATAGTACTCAGAAGCATTTGTCAACATTCTGGCCACAGACCTCTGGATGTACCCCAATTTTCCCACACTCTTCTTAAAGTAGAGTACAATGTGTTGTCCCACTAGGGGAAAACAGCAGCATGATCATCTCCCCAGTTCCTGACATTATGCCTTCCTTAATTCATATTAAGTTTATATTTGCTTCTATTTTTTTAATTATCTTGTATCATTATTAACTCACACTAAACTTATCATCCCCTAATAGCTCTTGAATTTTTTCACATGAATTTTCAAGTCTAGCCTTGTCTATTTTTAGAACACTGGACCTATAGTCAAGAAGACCTGAGTTCAAATCCTGACTTGTCCTGAATAGAGATCATACTGGCTTTAGGTGACCCTGAGTCTCTGCTTGGTCTCAATCTCCTTTATCCTCTCTTGGGGTCCTAGAATTTTGGAAATAGTGCTGGTTTCAAAAATTTTAGAACACACTCCCCATCTCCCCCCCGCCCCGGCCCAGGTTAACTACTGTCTTTGATCATCTGTTGGGAGCTGACTTTACTCCTTGCTATAACTTGATGAGATTAGTGATTGTACTGGATTCAGGATGGCCCATGAACCTCTTTTCCATCTCTATCTTCTTGTGCAGTGATCAGCTGAGGACCAGGCTCTATTCCCTTCTATAGCTTCAATAAACCATAACCATTACCTTGCTAGCTTTAGGATACTTTTATTACAAATACTGCAGTCTTCAGTTTTGTTCAAAATTCCTTGACTAGTGAGGCCACAGACATCTTCTCACATAGTATGCTCCTGACTTTCTCCTTGCTCTACTGGCTCATCCTGAAACCTTCTTCAGTACATGTGACCTCTTTACTCTGGAACAATCTACCACCCTCAGAGTCCATTCACTATGGGAGATCCCGCTGAAAAGCTGTCTCACCCTTTCTCCATTTGTTGAGTTCCTCCTGGAGCCTCCACTTTATAATGTTTAGCATAGTGGTTGGAACAGAGTAATAAATGTGTGTTGTTTATTTAATCGATTGATTCATGGATTAGAGGGGCTAAGATTGACCTAGGCCCATTCTCTTCCCAACTTTGTTCTTGACTTCTGATCCTCAAAGCCAGGCATCTGAGTTAGTTACTTTTGTTCAGTAAGTGTTGAAGAAATGCTTCTTTCTCTATCTTCCCTTCCCTGGTTCTAGACTAGATAAAGAAAATTACTGGTATTTTTCTTTCCTTTTATGGATCATTGATTTATCTGGAATCCTTATAAGTCTTTTCTGGGGAATTTCTTAAGGGAGGCAGACTTGGATAACCCTTCTCATTGCCTTCTTTGAAAAGAAATACCTCATAGACTTATTGTGTGAAAAGTCCCCCTGCAAACTTCTCTAAAGAAGAGTAAGGTTAGTGAATTGAAAATCCAGGATGGGGAATGTTTCATTTTTCTTTACAGCATTTGGAATGAAAAAGAAGTAGCATTTCACTTGATCCCCAAAACAACATGAACCAACAATGGGATGCAGTGGCTTACATATATATATGTTCATGCCAATGAAAACAAGTAGAAATAGAATTCAAGTGCTTAGATCAATGGGATCAAGAGTCCTTCCAAAGGCTCAAGTAATCCAACTGCATCTAGAATACTGTATTTAACTTAAGAGATCAAATTTTAAATAAGGCATAGATAAAATAAAGGATAACCAACATAGTAGGAGAGTCACACAAAATGAAGAATGATTGAAGAAATGGAAGATTTTTAGCATGGAGAATAAACTGGGGGGGGTGGTATGCTAGACAGCATCAGATACTGTAGAAACTCTCCTCTAGACATCCATTTTTTTTATATGCCTTCACAAATCTGAATGAGAAACATTGAATTAATATTATATGCCAGTTGATTTTAGCTCCATCTAAAATAGAAGAGTAAGTTAAACAGACAAGGCACTAGACCTAGAATCAGTAAGACTGGGGTTCAAATCATACCTTAGATCTTTTAGTGTGATTTTAATGAAAGCATTTGGTCTCTAAGATTCCTTCAAACTCTAAATCTACAATTCTCTGATCTGTTTACTTTTTTTGTTTTTTCTTTAGTTTTTGCAAGGCAATGGGGTTAAGTGGCTTACCCAAGGCCACACATCTAGGTAATTATTAAGTGTCTGAGGCCACATTTGAACTCAGGTACTCCTGACTCCAGGGCTGGTGCTCTATCTACTGTGCCACCTAGCTGCCCTCCTGATCTGTTTACTTTCTAAAAAATAGGTCTATTTAAAAATGGAATAGATTGCCTCTGAATCAACAGTTCCATGTCGATGGAAATGTTCAAGTAGACAAATTTGTCAAAGATATTGTAGAAGAGGTCAATTCATTAGGTGAAAGAACAAACTGGATAACTATATGGCCTCTGCAAATCTCGGCTTCCAAGATTCTACAAAATATGTATGTTTGTGGAGGAAGGGAAGGAGGAGAAGAGAAAATCAAAAAAAACCTTCTTACAAGGGCCCACCCTTCCCTTTTCTTTGTCATCTAATGCCAAATGCAGTTTGGCAGTGCAAAATGTGCAAAGATTCTTCCTAGTCTTCAGTATTTTTGGTGTATGCTATTTTTTTTTTCATTTTGTCAAAAAACATAGAAAATAAAGCCCCTACTGGATTTTGCATCTGTCATGTCTTACCACATAGAGGGATTTAGTTGGAAAATGGTAAAGTCATTAACTTTTCAGGTTTGAAATATTGCAGTAACAGAATAGAAACATCTCAGCTCAAAGAAGTAATTGTAGAGAAATGCTAGCCTAAGAAGAAGAAATATTTGGCTGTAAAAATGAAATTATAAGAACTTTGATTCAAATAGAACATGATCTCAAATATCCATTGCATTGGATGGGAGTATACGCATTGTGCTTTTAAAATGTTACAAAAAAATTAAATTTGGGAAAAAATATGATTATTCAAAGACCTAAAATCAAAAAGGGTAATTTTCCAGGTTTTCTAGCTATGTGTGTTTCTATCCTTTTGACAATATCCTTTTTTTGTTTTCTAAACTTAACAAAAACCATTAAACATGAACACTTTACTATACCAAAAAAATGACAGAAAGGATTATATCTGAAGCTCTGTATTGTTTTTATTTATATAGCTTGCTTTTTTAAGCATATGATACATTCAGTCCATTAATTCCAAAGTCATTCTGCTTTTCTGTTTCCTTCTAAATTTACCTCTCTTCTGTAAATTTTAAAATATTTCATTTTCTTTCTTGTTTTCTTTCTTCATTCCTTCCTCCCTCCACCCATTCCTCCCTCCCTTCCTTCCTTTCGTTATTTCTATCTAACTTAAAATTTTTTTTTCTTTGATATACTTTATCTTTTGTTTCTCTTGGTAAGTATGGTTTCATGTATCCTTATGAACTAACTCCATGAGTGTGTTCTCTAGGCTCTAGAGGATGATGTTCTTAGGAAACATGATGATCTTTCCCAAAAGAGGTATTACCTCTATTTCCTAAAGAGAGAAGTGATTTAAACTTTATATTTCAAAAATAGATTTGTAAAAAAGTGCTTCATCAATCAAAGAGTAGAGTCAATTTAAAAATTTTGAAGAATGAATCATTCTCTCCTAATCCTGATATTGAGAACAAAATGCCACTCATGTTTGGGAAGAACATTAAGTCTTTCAGTACACTAAGGTACCATTTAGAAAATCACTAGGGTACAGTATATCAAAAGGACTTATAGATGAGATCCTGGTGATTTGTCATGGAAATAAAAGTATGGCTATTTACTCCAAATGTTACCAAATACATTATGTTTTGGAAAAGTAGACACATGGATAAAAACCCTTCTGATACATCACATGGACTCAATGGGAGTTTACTTTTTAATATGTCTTGCAAAAAATCATAGACTCAAAGCATAAAGATCCCTTTTAGCTAGTAATTAGGATGTCTACCATTGATTGATTTGATATTTATGAAATCTGAAAAACTGTTTATTTCTTGTGAGACACTACTTTTGCAATTCTCCAGTTTCTAAATAAAGTCAATATATATTTATTAAGCATCGGCTTTGGGCCTAGTATTTTGTTAAACCCAGGGAACATAAAATGATAAAACACAGTTCCTGCCCTGCAGGAGTTAAAAATCTGAAGTAGATGGGAAGCACCTAAAACAGCTTGGGGAAAAAAGGGATTATTGCCAACAGACACAATAATAAACATGGATCATAGGCTCTAGGGTTGGAAGATACTTTAGATGTCATTGTGTCTGCCTTCCTTATATTACAGCTGGAAAAAATGAGAATTATGGCTCACCCCAAATCACACAATAGTAAGGGTGGGATTTGAAAACAGATGCTTTTTCTCCAGTTTCAGTGCTTCTCTTGCTAAACTGTAAGAGCCAGAAGATCTAGATTCTAGTTTCACCACCAACTTGATCTATGACCCTGAGTAGACAGGTCATTTCAAGACCTGTTATACAGGTCTGAGAGAATAAAAGGTGCCCATAGATATAAAAAAAGTTTGAAAAGTCAGAAGTACTACATAATCAGACTGCTGAAAGAGAATCTCTTAGTCTTTTGATAACTTACCTGTTTGGACCCTAAGTTTGAATTCCCCCCAAACTTTACTTTTCCACCTATTCAGCTCAGTTTGCCAAGTATTTATTTAATAAGTATTTAACAACTTAAGTTAAACAATATTCATTAAAAAATAAAAGACCTGGGGTGGCTAGGTGGCATAGTGGATAAAACACCGGCCTTGGAGTCAGGAGTACCTGGGTCTCAGACATTTAATAATTACCTAACTGTGTGGCCTTGGGCAAGCCACTTAACCCCATTTGCCTTGAAAAAAACCTAAAAGATAAAAAAATAAAAAAAGACCTACTGTGCTAAATATTAAGCATACAAATACATTTTACAACTAATGGAATGAAAACTTGAAATCAGGGACTGATGTCTTTCTATTCTAAGCAGTTAACTGTTCATTGAACATAGAAAATACTAATGGTTTATCCAACTGGAGTAAATCAAATGTCAATGTGACTTACAAAAATAATGGAATAGATTTAAACTAAGGAAATATGTATAAGTAGTTCATATTATAACTCCCTATATAAAATTACCTTTTTTAATTAAAGATTTTATTTATTTTGAGTGTATACTTTTTCCCCTAATCTTACTTCCTTCCCCCCTACCCCCCCCCACAGAAGGGAATTTGCCAGTCTTTACATTGTTTCCATGTTGTACATTGATCCAAATTGAGTGTGATGAGAGAGAAATTACATCCTTAAGGAAGAAACATAAAGTATAAAAGATAACAAGATCAGACAATAAGATATCAGTTTTTTTCCCCCTAAACTGAAGGAAATAATTCTTGGAGTTTATTCAAACTCCATGGATACAGATGGTATTCTCCATTGCAGACAGCTCAAAATTGTCCCTGATTGTTGCACTGATGGAATGATCAAGTCCATCATGGTTGAGCATCACCCCCATTGCTATTAGGGTGCACAAAGTTTTTCTGGTTCTGCTCATCTCACTCAGCATCAGTTCATGCAAATCCCTCCAGGCTTCCCTGAATTCCCATCCCTCCTGGTTTCTTATAGAACAATAGTATTCCATAATATACATAGATCACAGTTTGCTAAGCCATTCCCCAATTGAAGGACATTTACTTGATTTCCAATTCTTTGACACCACGAACAGGGCTGCTATGAATATTTGTGTACAAGTGGTGTTTTTACCCTTTTTCATCATCTCTTCAGGGTATAGACCCAGTAGTGGTATTGCTGGATCAAAGGGTATGCACATTTTTGTGGCCCTTTGGGCATAGTTCCAAATTTCTCTCCAGAAAGGTTGGATGAGTTCACAGCTCCACCAACAATGTATTAGTGTCCCAGATTTCCCACGACCCTTCCAACAATGATCATTATTCTTTCTGGTAATATTGGCCAGTCTGAAAGGTATGAGGTGGTACCTCAGAGAAACTTTAATTTGCATTTCTCTAATAAGTAATGATTTAGAGCAATTTTTCATATGACTATGGATTGCTTTGATCTGTAAATTGCCTTTGCATATCCTTTGGCCATTTGTCAATTGGGAATGGATTTTTTTTTTAAATATGACTCAGTTCTTTTAGGGAAAAATGAGTAACATATATTCAAAGTGATCAAATAAATGCCTTTTTTATCTATTCTATCTTAATATAGTGAAAGTTTCACAAGTTTTATAAGATATTACAGTGACATTCCTTTGCCCTTTCAAGGAATTTTTAAAGGGAGGATAATTCCACTTTCATGGAAAAGCAGATTAAAAAACCTACTGCTCATACCACTACTGGGTCTATACCCTGAAGAGATGAAGAAAAAGGGTAAAAACATTACTTGTACAAAAATATTCATAGCAGCCCTGTTCGTGGTGGCAAAGAATTGGAAATCCAATAAATGTCCTTCAATTGGGGAATGGCTTAGCAAACTGTGGTATATGTATGTCATGGAACACTATTGTTCTATTAGAAACCAGGAGGGATGGGATTTCAGGGAAGCCTGGAGGGATTTGCATGAACTGATGCTGAGTGAGATGAGTAGAACCAGAAAAATACTGTACACCCTAACAGCAACATGGGAGTGATGTTCAACCTTGAAGGACTTGCTCATTCTATCAGTGCAACAATTGGGAACAATTTTGGGCTGTCTGCAAAGGAGAGTGCCATCTGTATCCAGATAAGGAGCTGTGGAGTTTGAACAAAGTGCAAGGACTATTCCCTTTAATTTAGGGAAAAAACAGACAACTTATTATCTGATCTTGTTACCTCTTAGACTTCTCTTCCTTAAGGATATGATTTCTCTCTCATCACACCCAATTTGGATCAATGTACAACATGGAAACAAAGTAAAGACTGACTGAGTGCTTTCCGTGGGGGGGGGGGGGGAGGGAAGCAAGATTGGGAGGAAAATTGTAAAACTCAGATAATATCTTTAATAAAAATAAATTTAAAAAAACCTACTGCTCTCCATTTCCATAGACACCACTAAAGAAGAAATGAGATTGTGTGCTTTTGGGTTTACAATTATGTTGAGTCATGTTAGAATGAAAGTATGTTCTTGTTTGGTCACACCTAATTATAGCTACCCAGTTATACTTACAACACGGAGAGGTAGTTATGACTACTTGTTATATCCACATCACATACAGACACTTATATCTACATCAGGTATCTCTACAGTGATCAAATCTCTGGATTCTCTGACTATCATCATGACCTGACAATCATCAGAGAATTAATTTCTTCCTACCTTTTCTTTGTAGGCAGCATCCCTAACTGTAGATTCCTGCTCTGAAGACCAAGAACCAGGCTACTGCACCGTCAGTACAATGGCTGTCTCAGATGACTGGTGGGGTGATTTTTATTATCTTTTTCTTAGTTTTTGATATTGTTAGAAGAAAATCTCTAATTTTCATATAAATGGTTGCCTCAATTAGCATCAAAAGCCACTTGACATTTATTTATCATCCTACTTCATATTTGGCCAGAGGCAGTATTATAGAAAATGGTAGCAGTGGAAGATATGATTCCTGTGAGCAGAAATGTTATGAACATATTTAATGTAATCAGTGAAAAAGAAAGCATGTAAAAATTGAGAAACAAAAAAAGGAAGTTAGAGAAGAGTGAGATCAATGAATTGGTGAATGGGAAAAGGTCCATGAAGGATATAGATTTTGAGATTTCTCTAAGGATGGATAAGATTTCAATTGCTTTTTATGGTTTCATTGTAGCAGTGGACAGTGTGCTACAGTCAAAAGCTATATTTTGTTCTAGTAGACTTAATTACCTGTTGCCTCCTCCATTGGAATGGGAATCTTTGGAAGATTATCTTTTTTCCCCTTTATTAGTATTTCCAGAGTCAGGCACATTGTCAAGGCTTTATAAATGTCTGTAAATGAACAGACTTTGGTGTTAGAATAATTGAGAGCAAATTCTGCTTCTAACACTACTTGTCTTCCCTGGACTTTTCTTTCCTTATCTATACAATGAGAAGGTTGTAAAAGATGGCCTTGGAGACTCCCTTGTAGATCAAAATTGATTAAACTGTGTTTGCTGATGACAATTGGAGTCTAATGACTAGACAGCTGACATCAGAGCCTGGATGACCTGGGTTCAAGTCTTAGCTATGACCCATACTGACTCTGTGACCCTGGGCAAATCATTTCTATTAAACACAGAGAATTCCTGCAGGCCTTTGGAGGTTGAGTGATGTGCTCAAATCAGTATGTGAATAGCTTGATTGTACACATTTGATTTTGGAGTTTGGGGTTTTTTTTTTGTTTTTTCCAAGGCAATGGGGTTAAGTGACATGCCAAAGGTCAGACAACTAGTAATTATCAAGTATATGAGGTTGGATTTGAACTCAGGTCCTCCTGACTCTAGGATAGGATCAGTGCTCCTTCCTGAGTCACCTTGCTACCCCTACGTATTTGTTTGCTTATTACTTCCTCTTTCAGAATGTGAGTTCCTTGAGGGCAGTGACAATCTCTTGTCTTTTTTTTGTATCCTTATCCCTCTCTATAGTGACTAGAACATAGAAGTTGCTTAATAAGTATTTATTGACCTACTAACCGACTGACCAAATGACATCAATATATGTTAAGAGCTCTGCAAACCCTAAAGTGCTATTTCAATGTTAGCTATTATTATAATCATAAAATTATATTATTATTATTATTATTTAAACATCAACCACAATTAGAAAATATTGGCAAACTGTAACACTCTAATGAATCATTTTGGTCAGGATGTTGCACACTCAGACCCAAAGTGACTATAAAATATAATGAAACAATATAGAAAAAAAATTCACACACGCTCTTTTCATAAGCTGCTTATTCTGTCTCCATTGACTGAGGGAGCACTTAGAATCCATTGCATTTTCTTTCCCTTGTTTAGGACTCTTGATGTGCAGCCAAACAGAGTTACGGTTGGTGGCATCAGGTCTCTGGAGCCAGTGCTTCAAAGGAGAGGACAAGTGGAAAGCTATGATTTTGTTGGTTGCATAATGGAGTTTGCCATTAATGGACGTCCCCTGGAACCGAGTCAAGCACTGGCAGCTCATGGGATTCTTGATCGGTATGCCAGCTATATTTCTAGTTGCTAGAAAGAGAAATAAATTGCAGAAATTATGATTGTATTCAATTATACACAAAAAAGAAACATTGTATTTGTATGTTGGGGACACATATTCAACCATAGTCATAAATGATATCTCTGACTTATTGTAAGTAATGGCATACTTCATCCCCCTCCACTTAATAGTATTTTATTTTTTCCCAATTACTTGCAAAGATAGTTTTCAGCATTCCTTTGTTATTAGATTATGAGCTCCAAATTTTTCTCCCTCCCTCTTTTCTCTTTCCCTTACCCAAGACAACAAGCAATCTGATATAAGCAATATGTCTGTAATATCTCCACATTAGTCATGTAGTGAAAGGAGAATCAAAACAAAAAGGAAAAATTATGAGAAAGAAAAAAGGGGGAAATATTATGCGTTGATCTGCATTCAAATTCCATAGATTTTTCTCTGAATATGAATATAATATTTTCTATCTTGAATCTTTTGAACATGTCTTAGATCACTGTTTTGCTGAGATGAACTAAATCTATCACAGTTGATGATTGCACAGTGCTGTTACTATGGTTCTTCCCACTTCATTTTTCTGACATGCATCTGCTCATCATTTCTTATAATACAATAGCATTCCATTATATTCATACAACCTTTTCAGCCATTCTCCAATTTAAAAGCATCCCCTCAATTTCCAATTCTTTGCCACCTCAAAAAGAGTTACTATAAATATTTTTATAAATATAGGTCTTTCCACCTTTTTTGTGATCTCTTGGATACAGATCTAGTAATGATATTGTTGGATCAAGGGGAATGCTATCCAGAATTGTTAGATCAGTTCACAACTTCACCAAAAATGCATTAATGTTACAATTTTTCATACATTTTCTCCAACATTTATCATTTTCCTTTTTTTGTCATATTAGGCGATCTATAGGTGTAAAGTAGTACCTCAGAATTGTTTTAATTTGTGTTTTTCTAATCCATAGTGACTTAGAGTATTATTAATATGACTGTAGATTGTTTCATTTTCTTCATATGAAAACTGCCTATTGTGACAAGAGTCCAAGACTCCCTTCATCAAATGTGTCTTTTGCAATTATCCAACTTAGTATTACCCTCTTACATATACCTAGGATCAGTAATCATGAAACCACAATTTCCATTCACTGGTTCCTGTATTTTCTCTGCCTCAGTTTTCTCAAATGTAAAATGATCTAGAGAAGCAAATGGCAAACCACTCTAGTATCTCTGACATGATCTCCAAATGGGATCATGAAGAATCAAATACATATAAAATGACTGATCAACAGCACTAACAAAATTTCTGGGAATTAATTTGAAATTCCAGTGTTTCTTGATGTTATTTTAAAATACACTTTGAATTTATTCTAAGGAAGAATATATGTGTGACTTCCCAATCTACTTAGTAAAATCTGAGGAGAAATTTTGCCTGTGAATTTATTTCTTTGTTGAAATGGTGAAACAAGACTGGTCTCTTGGTCCTGAGATTCTATTTTCGCTTTATTTTAGGTGCCCTAGACTGGAAGGAGCTTGTGCCAACAGCCCATGCCAACATGGAGGCATATGCACAGACCACTGGTCATGGCAACAGTGCCAATGCAAAGAAGGATTAATCGGGAAATATTGTGAGAAATGTATGTATGGCAAGGTCTTTGCATATCTTCCCCAGTTTTTGATTAATTATAACAAACCAGATTAAGACATAATCAGGACTCTACTTTTGGTTATACACTTAATTAGAGAGTTAAATTCAATAAATGACTTTTTTTCCTATAGGATAATAATTAGTTTTTAAACCATATATCTTTTTAGGCAAGTAAAATATTAGTGCTTTTAAGACTCATGAATAAACTGATGAGAAGAGTATAATGGATAATGAGTACTGGAGCTGGAGCCGGAATAAATGAGGAGGAAATCCAGCCTCTGACACTTTCTATAACTCTGACCCTGAGCAAATCATGGACCCTTCCAGAGTCTCAGGCACTAGTTATAGTAGGTTGTCCTGGACTTTGGTGGAAAGATTGCTCAAACTGAGCGTTCCAAAAGGAAATTGAGTACTTAGCTTACATTTCAGGTCTGGTGGGAAATTCTATAAATGAGAACATTAGCATTTAATTCATAATGTCATCAGAAGGGCATGTATTACTAATTTATAAATATTGTGATAATGGTTTTAAAAATTGCCTTTTCAGTAATTTGGCAGTGGACCTATTTTTCAGGTCCAGGATATTATCATGATTATTCTTTCAAAGCCATTTAATTAAATTTAAGATAATTTCTTTGCATTCTCAAACCCCCAAACCTCATTCATCGCTACTTACTAGAGTTGGGAGAGAGGATGGGGCTATCACAGATGACTAATGTTACATCTAAATCGCTAATCGGGGCGGCTAGGTGGTGTAGTGGATAAAGCACCGGCCTTGGAGTCAGGAGTACCCGGGTTCAAATCCTGCCTCAGACACTTAATAATTACCTAACTGTGTGGCCTTGGGCAAGCCACTTAACCCCATCTGCCTTGCAAAAACTAAAATAAATAAAATAAATGAATAATAAATCGCTAATCACTGATGATTAAATCAGCACAGTTATTCCACCAGGAGGGGAAGTTGGTAAGTCATGCAAAAAAACAAAGAGAAATCCCTTGATAAAATAACAGTCATCAAGTGCCTTGAGTTATGACAGGTGTGATTAGGCTTAATTATTTAGGATAGAATATCCTAATAGAAGGCATTTATTGAACATATTGTAGACGGCATAGTTGATAGAATGTAGTGCTTAGAATTCAAATCTTGCCTTAGATACTTACTAGCTGTGTGACCCTGGGCAAGTCCCTTAACCATACTTACATCAATATCCTCATTTATAAAATGAACTGGAGAAGAAAATGGCAAACCAATATCTTTGCCAAGAAAATCCCAAACAGGGTCACAAAAAATCAGACAATACCAAAAAACAACCATGCAACTATCTTGAAAGGGAAGATGAGCTAGAACAAAAACAAAAAAACCCAATCAGTCTTCCATGCCTAAGCACTTTTTGAGTGCAGCCATTATACAAGAGTCTGATTTTCATCTTCCAATTTATGTCTTGATCATTGTTAGGAACATTGTCTATTATTTCCTTGGATACCTTATTTCACAATATATAGATATTTTGAGACTACATAATGTACATACCTGGAGGATCCCTGCTGATATAGGTAGTGGGGAGAATGAAAGTATTTGCTCAGATATCTCTCTGTGCATACTTTAAACAGATGGGAATCTATCAAGAGCTACCAAACTACATTAAGTATGAAACCACATGTCAAGCTGGGGCATTCAAAAATGTTCATAAATCATGGGGCAGGTCAGTTTAATCACTACTGATTCCCAACAGGTGGTTACCTCTTCAAATGCCAGTGATTTATCTCTGGAATTATTTAAATGACTGTCTCACCAATGAATGATGACCCTTGTAAAGTGTTTTTCATTACAAAGCATAGAAACTAATTCAAGAATTTGTATCAACACAAAGCTACAGGTGGAAAAAAAAGTTGTTTGGGGTTTTTTCGGAGATTTTTTGTTCCACTGCCATTCGACATCAAGTTCTATTATTGTTTTGTTCTTTTTCGAAAACTGTCAATTTGGCAGATTCCTTAACTGTAAGATGAAAGGTTTGGACTCCAAGACCTTTCTTAGGAGTTTTCAACTAAAGGAAAAATTCACCTCATTTTCCATTCTTCTACCTTCAGCAATGACACCTGACACAGCACTGTCTCTGGAGGGCAAAGGACGACTGGACTACCATATGAGCCAGAGTCGAAAGTGGGACTATTTGTTAAAACAGAGCATCCGAGGGGATATTATGGAGCCTTTTGGGGTCAACAGCCTCGAAGTGAAATTTAGAACTAGAAGTGAAAATGGGATTTTAATTCACATCCAGGAGAGCAGCAATTACACTACTGTGAAGGTAAGACTAAATAGTCAATGTGGACTTTATTTGATGGGACTATTTGCAATGTCATGGTTTAAATCATTTTACTCATAATTTCTCCCCCCCCCCTTTTTTTTTACAAGCCATTAAAGCTTAGATGAATGTTGGGCACTGGTCCAATTCATCTGTCTTCTCTATTCCCCAGACATGCATTTCAGTAACAAAGTGTAATAAAGGTCTGAAAGACTAAGTTTTTAAATGTTATTTGAAATGAGGAAAAATGACTTCTGTTAGGTTGTCATAAGTGCTTTGTTTTCTCTTTGTCTATTTTATAAAATAAGTTTATATTCCCTTTTTTCCATGCTATATTCTCCACCCCCCTTTCCCAGAATGAGTACCTATGAATTGGGGATATAGGGAGGGGGGAGGATAAGAAGATGAAGGGGAGGGATATTTCTTTCATGCTCAACTATATGTTTATTGCTCAGCTGAAGGAAAATAGGCACATTTATTATTTGTTTTCACTTTTTGTTCATTAGAATGAAACCTCATGTTATCATTGAGTTAAAGTTAGATCTTACATTTTAATTTTTTTCAAATTTATGATTAAATCAAGTTTTCTAAAAAGTTACCCAGATCTCTAACAAGAATACTCTATAGAAATTACTTTTCACGAAGAATTCAATGCTTGCAACGATTTCATTTGTTTTCCTTATATTGCTAGAGGTAGTAACTAATTTGGCAACGCCTTGTTTTGGACAATGAATTGCAATGTTTCTTTAATTTCCACTTTTTTTTAAGTCACCCACAAGGAATACTTTTCGTCTAGAAGACCATTAGCTTCCTTGCTCAGCTACTCCAACCTGGTTTCCATATAATGTAATTTTATAGAGAAAACATATTCCTAGGCTCTTTTATAGGTCATGGATCCTGTAAATTCTGAGGAAGAGCCCAGTTATTTTGGGTTCTATTTCTCCTTTGAGAAAAATGATTGTGAGGACACTGAAAGATTCATGAACAAAGGTGTGGGGTCGGGGGTGGAAGGGGTTGTGATATTGCTGATGTGATTTGGTTTATATGACAGGAGTAGACCTAAATAAAATTCCAAAAATTCCATCCAAATTCTGCAAAATCTTAACTTCACTAAGTTTTTCCCTCTAGAAGTGAAATAAAGAAGTTTCTTCTCAGACTTTTTTATATTGATTTGGAAAGGTTAAATATAAAATGGGGACGATTATAAATCTCTTTACCAGGCAGAGCAAACAGCAAATAATTTAAAATGATTTATAAACAAAACCAAAAGGCCACAAATTTTATCACCCTCATAATGCTTGTTACCTGATTCCTTGCCAAAAAAATACTAGTGACAATTACCTATTTTGGAAGAAGGGGAGACAACTAAACTGGGAATCAGGAGACTTGGGGTTTTTCTTGCTTATGCCCCAAGCTAGCTATTTAACCATACACAAGTTAATTTATCTCTTTAAGCCTCAGTTTCCTCATCTCAAAAATTCAGAATTGTGAAAGATAATTTCTATGCCACCTTTAAAATTATTTAACTCCATTGCTTCTAACTCATGATCTCTGTCCCTAGGGCTCAATTCTAGAATAAAATAATGGATAATTATTAATTATTTAGCCTTTTAATTCCCTGGGAAATTCTCTAAGAACATAAATTAGTGAAATTTGTCAATATACAGTAGTAGGTAAAATGATGACTTCACAAGTCCAAGTAACACAAAATAAATCAAAATTTCATAGTTATTTAAATGGGATATCATGACCTGACATTGTGCTGATTGGTTTTACCAAACCTGAGAATATTGGAGTCTTCTGAAAGAGATGACTAGACACTCCAAAGAGTCAGATTATACAAATAGGAAAAAGAAAGTAGATGAAGAATTTCTATTCTTCTTTGAAGAATTGTCATCAATACAACAATGATGGTAGATGGGAAAAAATAAGGAATAAGCAAACAACAGGAATAAAGGATGTCATTAAAATGGTCAGTTAAAATTATATCGTATTTGTCTCTTGATGGGGATAATGAATAGGAGGTAGACAACTAAAGCGATCCACAGATATCCTTATAATACCCAGAGAAAACAAAGTAAGACCTCAGAACATTCAGTGCATAGTCTTATGAAAGGACATTAAAAACAAGTCACATCAGGTGGATGGACATGAATGCTAGCTACTTGCATCACCGGAGGAAATATATGGGATCAAAAATTCTTTTAAGTATTTTGTGTCTCTGTTGTTGAATGTGAAAGTAAAGACCTGAATTCAAATGTTGCCCAGACACTAGCTATGAGATCCTGAGAAAGTCACTTAGTTTTTCTCATCCTAAATTTTCTCAGTTATGAAATAGAAATGATAATAAGAGTTCATCCCCCACAATGTCCTTAGCATAAGTAATGTATGTGGACTTAAAATGCTCTAGAGCGGGGCAGCTAGGTCAAGCAGTGGATAGAGCACCGGCCCTGGAGTCAGGAGGACCTGAGTTCAAATCTGGCCTCAGACACTTAATAATTACCTAGCTGTGTGGCCTTGGGCAAGCCACTTAACCCCATTGCCTTGCAGAAACCTTAAAAAATGCTCTAGAAATATATCTATTATTATTACATATATTACCTCATTGGATACTCACAACTCAATGAAGTAGCTATTATTTTCATCTACATTTTGCAGATAAAGAAATAGAGAAAGTGTCTGAGTTAGAATTTAATTCCGGTTCATGCTATTTCTAAGTCTAGTACCATATCTATTCCACTGACTGCTCATTTAGCAATGGAGTAGGACAGACCATACAATCTTAGCCGCTGTTTTGTTTGAGGCCTTGAACACTGAATGCTATTGGCAAAGAAGAAGATTATGTAAATCTGTTGCTCTCTGCAGTGTAGAAGTGGAGAGTTTTTGTTTTTATTTTTTCTTTAATGATGCCATAGATTTATTGGACACTGTTCCCAAGAAATAGCTATTAATTACATTATAATTCTAACACATGATTCAGTTGCATGAAAAAAATAATGACAGGTCTGAGTGGCAAAATATATGTCTATATCTTTCCATTCCTGTCATTTGAGTAGCTGTTCCCCGAGTTCTACCTTTGTGCCAAGACATCAACACTGTCTGGCAGTTATGATGGAATTACGTTCTTGGAACTCTGCCCTTCCTCCTGTATCCTGCCCAGAGCCCTGAGCTGGCCCTCGAAACTGGAGCAGGACCATCCTGCAATCCAGGCCTCCAAAAGGCAAAGTGTGACCAGCTCCATAGAGTGCTCCAAGAAATTGGAAAACTCAGACCGCCTTAATGCTTTTCCAGACTTGTTATTAAAAATTCACCATTTGCATATCGAATTTTCCACATTTCAGCAAAGTATATAAATAAACCGCATGCTTTAGTCAGCCTAAAATTCCCAAATAGAGAAACAGCATGCTATAGTGGAAGATGCCTAGGATTGGGGGTCAAAATACTGGAGTTTGACTCTTAGGACCACCCATTACTGGCTGCACATGAAATTGGATAATAGCCTCTTGGAATCTCATTTTTCAAGTAAAGATTGAACAGTCACTTGTTGAATATTTCATTGTGGGGATCTTTGTTGTGTATTTTCAGGCCGTTTTCCACAATTCTACCAAAGCAATTTCCTTTAGGTGCAGAGTGACCATGTCCCTCCCTTACTCAATAACCTCCAGGGATTCCTTATTACCTCTATCATCAGTTCTATACTCTTCAGTTTGGCTTTTTAAAATCCCTCACAACTTGACTCGAACCCATCTTTCCAACCTTTATGAATATTACTCCCTTTCCTACATTCTTTGATCCACCTTGGCTATTCACAACAAGGATTGTATTACAAGAAGGTACATGGCATAGTAAGACAAAATTTGCCAGTTCTATTGTCCGTGTTATCAACAATATTGTGAGTTGATCAACCTTAATGGTTGCAGCTACTCTCAGCAGTTCGGAGAGCCAGGACAAACCTAGGAGATGGTGTATGGATGATGCTATTCCCATCCAAAGGAAGAAAAACAAAACAAAACCAAAAAAAAAGCTTATGGAATCTGAATGAACATTACATTCACTTCTTAAAAATTTCTCTTTCCTTTCTCATGGTTTTCTTTCTTTTTGCTTAATTCTAATTCCTCATTCAGAAAATGACTAATATGCTAACATGTGAAACACATATATAATATTCACCAGACTATTCACCGCTGAGGGGAAGTGGGTGGGAAGGGAGGGTGGAGGGAAATTACGTAACTTCAAAATACACATATGCCTGTAGGTGAATGATTTTCAACATGATATAAAATTGGAAAAATGAGATAAAATATCAATTGGAAAAAATTTTTTAAAAACATCTTCCAGTTCTTCCATGAGCTATAAACTTAATACAAGTGGAATACTTTAATGACTTATATGATTGTTTTTTTCCTTTATTTCTGGGTATTTGTTAAAGATAGATGCTGTTTTTTAAACACAGAGCTCATCCAGTGCCCAATATGTTTTACAGATAAGGAGTGGAAAAATTCATTTTACATCTGATGCTGGAGTTTCTGGGAAAGTTGAGAGACATATCCCTGAGCTTTATGTTGCTGATGGCCACTGGCATTCCCTCCTGTTGGGAAAAAATGGGTCTTCCACCATTTTGTCTATAGACAGAATATATAGTCGGGATATCCTGCACCCCACACAGGATTTTGGTGGAATTGATGTGCTTACCATTTCTCTTGGTGGCATTCCACCCAACCAAGCCCCTCGGAACATGGATACAGGTAAGAGCACCTATTTAACCAAATTAATGGCACAAGGGATACAATAGAAATGATGCTGGACTCAGATGCAGAGAACACTGTCCTTTACTAGCAATGTGGCTTTAGACAGATTGCTTCATCTCCCTCAGTTTGCTGATATGTAAAATGGTGTTAGGCTAAATGAAGCTAAGGTCCCCTCAAAATCTAAATCTATGTTCCAACCTCCCCCCAAAAGGAATACTTTAAATAGTAGTAATTTGATAACTAGGTAAATTTGAATTTAAAAAACAGATATAATTAAATAAATTAGAAGGGAAAATCCATAGCAAGATGTGTCTCTTCTTAAAAAGTACCAGGACTTCTACACAATATTAACTTTATCTTCTCTGAGACCATCAGCCCTGCACCAAATATTTTATCAGAGCCTACAGTTGACTTTTTTTTAATAATAAATGTGTCATTTTTAAAATTCTAAAAATCAGAAAATATAACAACACAAACCATTACTCTCACTTCTTAAAAACTATTTTGATAGCTCTCATGTAAGTTCTCTCAAGCTGAAAAGAATTTGTGTGGACCCGGTAGCAAGTCTGAGCATCTTTTTTGAAGGGCATGCCCTTCTTACCAGAAGGTTGGCCTTTGAATACAACAGTTCATGAAGTCAAGACAGCTGAAGAAAAGAGTCTGTGATCTTCATCAGTGAAGTGAATATTCATCTTGATAAAAACAGAGATCCTGGCAGGAGTGAACCCCACTTTTGCCAAAATAAAAAAAAGAATAATACCTTAAACAGATTAGAGGTATATAGACATATATTATAAACAATACTATGAGATAAAAGTTATTATTTTCTTTTGACAGAGGAGGAAACTGGAATTGAGAGAGGAAGTCAAGTGACTTACGCAGGATCACACAGCTACTAAGTGTGTAAGGAAGCATTTGAACCCAGGTCTTGCTAGACATTGGGCAAACCATTTGACTACGGCTTTAGATTATTCATCTGTAAAGAATTAGGAGTAAATAAGCTGACCATTAATAGATAGAATAACTTCCTCTTCTTAGTTCATTCCACTGTTCTATGCTGGATGAGTCTATTAATCTACTATTGTTCTTCAATATTCCAATACTTCATTATGAGGAAGAATACTGATCCTTCTTTAAGTTTCCTTACCTAATTTGGAATGAATTTTAAATAAACATTTTAAATAAGCAATTTAATTTTAAATAAATATGTATCTATAATTTATGTGCTTGAGGATTTAATATGTGAAGGATCAATTCAACATGTGAAGGGTCAATCCTATCTCATGTTTCTTTGAGAATGTCCATAAATAATTTGAAGCATAAAGCACTAGTATTTGAAGGTTTTGCATTATCTATGTGAAATCAAAAGAACTGACAACAGAGTAGTCATACCTTTGTAGCAGAATTGATTCTTTCTATGACAGAAAGAAACAAAAGGAAAAAGAAAACTTAAAAATAGCAAAAGCGATTTGGCATCTCACACTCTGCAATAGAAATCATCCATCCTCTTTAAAAAGTAGTGAATAATTTTTTAAATAGATAAAATAAATATTCATTTTTTTCAAATAAATATTGGCTTCTATTCTGAGATGTAACTGAGTAAAGAGAGTAGGCTTGATCCAAAGGACCAGAATTGAGTGGGTGCATACCTTCCAGTCCATAGAAACAAATAAATTAACATATAATTAGCAAAAAACTTTAGCTAAAATAGGAAACTTTCTATACCTGATGATTTTAACCAATATAATCTCCCCAACTTATCCCAACACCACCCCACTCCTGGCTAAATTGAGGGCATTATTTAATCTGCTTTTCTTGGACACTAAAATGTCTTTATAAAATAGCATAGTGTAATGACTAATGTGTTAGAGTTCTGAAATCCAGAATTCAAATTCTTCCCTAGGAGTAATTAAGAATGAAAACCCTTCCTCAGTCTTACTTTTCTTATCTGTAAAATTAAAGGGACCATGGTAGTCATTCTCTCAAGTTCCTTCAGCCCCAGCTCTATGCACCCATGATGACTCTGAATCTATGCTTTAATTTTCTTTAAAAAAAAACACTTGGAAAACGGTTTTAATGATGTTTACAACAGAAATGAACTGTACAGGGGTGGCTAGGTGGCACAGTGAATAGAGCATAGGACTTGGAGTCAGGAGTACCTGGGTTCAAATCCAACCTCAGATACTCAGACACCTAGCCGTGTGGCCTTGGGCAAGCCACTTAACCCCATTGCCTTGAAAAATCTAAAAAAAAAAAAGAACTGTACAGTTACAGCAAGTTATATATAAAATTACAGTAGACAAATGCATCTACACAAAATCTACCATTTCATTCTGATTCACTGTCATCTATAGAATCTCTCCAGGCCCACAGTCCCCTGTAGGTAGCCCCAAGGTTATGCTGTTAATTTTCATATGAGCTTACTTGTTTTGTTGAATCATGAAAGAAGTCCTCTGACAGTATATTGCAAACCTTCATATCCCCTCAGGCACTATTCAACCCCCCTATCACTCATATTTATCTAAATTAAGGTTCATTAGGGAGTTGAATGACTTCCTTTTGGAAATAAGTCGGCAGCATGAAGTCACTGAGATTTATTTACCATTACATTATGGTTCTGTCCAAGAAAGAGGTCCAAGATCTTAAAAAATGGTTTTAGGACCCCAAGGCCCCTTGATTACTATTTAACCCATTTATAAGTGAGAAAAACTGAGACCCAAAAAGATTGTGATCCCCAAGGTCACACAAGTAACAGTTACCAAGTGGCAAGATTCAAATCGTAGTTTTCTGATTACCAAGCCAGAAGTTTTTCCAATAAACCCCCTCTCACCTCAACAACCATTTTTAGGGCAGAGGATCAATGTCTTTTTATGCTCACACTCAAAATATGTTTTTGTCTTCGTCATAATACCAGATTAAAGCATTAAAATACTTATCTTAATCCTTAAACACTCACAAAAGAAATACTTAAATACAAAAAATGTGTTTCAAAATTATACTGCATACTGACTCAATTATGTACAAAAGTCATCATGTATTTTCTTTTAAAAGAGACACATTTAGCATAAACAGGAACAGACAAATAAGCAGAAAAGAGAAAATTACTTCCAATAAAATTTACACTCTATTTTCTATAAAAAGGAATATTAATATGAACCACAATAAAAATGCATAATCCTTAATTATTTTTGCAAAATTTTGAGTATTGTCTTACATTATGCAGTCTAACATTTACAGCAAAGAAGACCTGAAACTGATTATGTATCACTTTGAATGTTTAAATCAAAGGAATCATAAGAAAAAGAAATAATAATGTTTCTAATTTTAGGGTAAAATGGTGAAGTTAGGGCAGCTAAGTGGTGTAGTGGATAAAGCACCGGCCCTGGAGTCAGGAGTACCTGGGTTCAAATCCAGTCTCAGACACTTAATAATTACCTAGCTGTGGGGCCTTGGGCAAGCCACTTGACCCTGTTTGCCTTGCAAAAACCTAAAAAAAAATGGTGAAGAGTCTGGATTAGAAGTGACAGTTAAATTCTACTCGTTTATGCTACCAAGATTAATGTCATTTTAGGACTGGTCTTATTTTCATTCATAAAACGAAGAGACTGGATCAAATTGAGAGTTTCCAACAGCTATGGCTTCCATCAGTCAATATTCAATACATTATTTATCTGCCATGAACCAGAAACTCCAAACACTGAGAGGACAAAGAGAGTCAAAAGACAGATCCTGTCCTCAAGAACCTCCCAATCTAACAGAGGGAACAACATTCAGAGCTATTGTAAGAGGTTCAGGAATTGAGAAATAAGGCAGCAGATCATTTAAAAACTAATTCAGTTCAATAATAAGAGCTAGAATTTATATAGCTTTAAGGTTTACAAAGAACTTTATAAATATTTTCTCATTTGATGAACATACCAACCCTGAAGGCACAGTTTTTTATCAATTTTACATTTGAGGAAACCAAAGCAGGATAAAATAACTAAAATCTGGATTTAAACTAACTTGTTTTTCACTCTAGTCCAAATCCTCTAGATGCCAGTCAGTCTCTCTCTCCTCTCTCTCTCTCTCTCTCTAATTTTCTTTCTCCATTGCTGTCTCTGTCTCCATCTGTCTATCTGTCTGACTCTCTGTCTCCATCTCCCTCCCTCACATGAAATGTGTACAAGTTAAAACAAATTAGCTGAATGTGAGTTATAGCTTAGGAGGAAAAATATCGATCCTTCTTTAGGGAATAAGGGTGTTCTGCAAGGGCTCCATATTTAAGAATATAAGATGGTGCTTGAATGAAATCAGGATAAGTGGGACTCTGGGAGAGAGAAATGAGGAGTGAATTCATTACAGATACATAGGATGGCCAGTATAAAAGAAGGGTGATAGGAGAAAAATATCATGTATGGGAAATAGCAAAAGGTCAATTTGCCTAAGGAAGTTATATTCTTTAAAGTTGGAAAGAGAGATGAGAGACACACAAACACACATAAACACCTATAAAGGCAGTGGTCAATATTGGAACTCAGATCTAGCTTTTAGCCCAGTAATCTCCCTTCTATAGAAGACTATTGAAATATTCAGAGAGATAATGTGAACAAGAAAAAGTTTGGTGACGTCATGAGTGAAGAGAAAGGGATGATATATATGAGAGATGTCATGGGAGTAGAGTGAATAGAACTTGGCCACTGATCAGTTTGGGGAACATGATGGAGAATGAAAATTTAAGATACTGTGAGATTGAAATCCTTAGTTTATAGAAGGATGATGATGCTCTCATCAGAAATAGGGGAGTTAGGATGAGGGATGGGTTTAAGGGAAAGATAATACTAAACCTATCACAGGCATGCATTATTAGAGTACTCTGGTAGATAGACCCTGAATCTAGGAAGACCTGGATTCAAGTCCCACTTCTAATATAGATAGGACAGGTGATGCTGGGCAGATCACTTATCCTCTTAGTTCTGTAAAAATCTCTCTAAGATAGAACGTCTTGGATTTTCTGTGTGTCAGTCATTCGTAGTCTAGTGAAGACTCTGGGCATCTACATTCTCAGAACCTTTTTCAGGTGCATAAAATATAAACCATAGAACTACAAAAGCAACCAAAGGTCAGTAAAAATGAAGTAATATTTTTTCCCATCTAAATTCATAGACCCTTGGAAATCTCCCCATGGACTCCCAAGGAGTTCTCCATCACTCCTTATGCCATTGTGCTTGAAAATTATAAATTGCAGATGAGATGCTGACATAGATTAATAGAAGTAGTTTCCTAATTTAGAAGCTATCTATGTCAATGAAATCACAGGTAAATTCCCTATCTCATATTTTTTTGCAATCTTTCATTTCACATATGTAGATTTTATTATAAGCAAGGCACCTAGCTAGAACCTGGAGTCAGAAAAATGTGAGTTTGAATCCAACTTTAGACACTTAGCCAATTCTGTGACTTTGACTAAGTAACTGTTTTCCTCAGTTTTCTCAATTATAAACAGCACTTACTACTGCAGGTTGTTGTGAAGATCAAATGAGATGATATGTGTAAAACTTTTAGCACAAGGCAAGCACATAGAATGTGCTACATAAATGCTAGCTAGCTAGAAGTAGTAGTTATAGTAGTAGTAGTAGTAGTAGTAGTAGTAGTAGTAGAAGCAGTGGTAGTAATAGTAGGAATAATATGAGAAAAAGATCCGTGAAAATCCAAACTAAATGCATAGAAGCTTTTTGTTATTATGTATTTTCTCAGCAAGCAGACATAGTACACAGAAAAAATGGATTCCAAGAAAGTTTTTAACATCAAAAAAATAGCCTCCATCCTCAGAAAGTCTGGGAACCACTGGTCTAAATGATCTCTAAAGACCTTCCAAGTCCAATGTTCTGTAACATTCTAAAAATATTACACGTATAAATTTTCCTGAAGTGATGTTTTAATATTTACCATATAACAAAGAAAGATGTTTTTCATTTATCAATGGCAACCCAGTTTAAATATTTAGACATCTTTGGAGGCCCTTCTACTCAGCTGTGGCCTCTTTCCTAGAGAAAATTCTAATAGCAGGATCCCTGTGCCTCTAGAACTTTGCCAGAAAATATTTAAACCAGTGACTGATTCATGAAACGAATCCTGTTTGTGAAAAGCCAAATTGTAATAGAAGGTAAATAGAGTCTTTCCTCAACTCATCCTGTCCTAGAGGATGCTTTGTGACAGAAATGGAAGATCAGTTGTTTACAATGAAAAAGTCATCATGCTTATTTAAGAGATGTCATTTGAAAACAAGACATCCAGTTGACTTCGTTATGACCTTTTAAGTGATTCAGGTGCTTTTGTCAGGAAATTCAGATGATTTTGTCATTTATGACAAAGTCTATCCATTTGAAGTTTTCCGTACTATTATACAAGAGGACAGAGAGAATCTAAGACAGTAGGCTTTAACTTTTTATTTTCCTACTATGGACCCATTTGGTCATATTTTGGTGAAATCCATGAACCCCTTTCCAAAATTATGATTTTAAATGCATAAAAAATGAAAAGGAATTTAAAGGAAACCGATTATAATGAAATGTATGCCAGTCTTTTTTTCAAGTTCACAAACCTCAGGTCAGGAAGTCTTGATCCATAGTGAAGTTCAATATGGTGAATTAGGGTACTATAAACTTTTAAAAAATTATTTCTTTAAAAACTATTAAGAATGCACAGTTGGTAGGAAACTGATGTTATTAACCCCATTAACCAAGGTTCCCTTACCTAATTTGGAAGCTTAAACTTTCCTCTTGACTAAATTCAGACAGACTTGGATTGGATAGGTTACAATTCACGCACAGTTGAAATTGTATTTATTTGTCTCAACTCAGAAGGACTTTGTTTTTTTAATGTTTTGTTTTACCCTATGTAGGATTACTCAGCCAGAAGTTTCTTTTCCTTGTCCTTTTGTTACTTAGTTATCTTATCATTTCCTCAACTCAACACACCAAGTCAATTAAATTAAATGATGAAACGTGGGAGATATTTTTATGAATTCAGAGATTTCATAAAGAAATAGAGAAAGGGAGAGTTATTTAAGTTTATTCCAAGAGCCCAAGGAGACTCAAGATAAAATAATTTTATGTTTAATCAATCAGTTATGTCTCCACTCCCCCCACTCATCACTCTTGTATTCATAAATGAATTTATTTCTTTATTTCTTTGCTTTGGCTTGAGAAGTTACAAAATTGGAAGGGGTGAGAAAGGGAACAGGAAAAGTCCAGGCATAAAAAAATCATAAACAAATTGCAAAGGGAAAAAATAATCTGAAAAAGAAATATCACTCAAAAATTATTATCTGACTAGAATTTATTCTGCTGTTACATCAGATATCATTGATACTGGATTCTCTTATGATGCAGTTCAGTTTATAATGACCATCTCAAGAGTCTTTTGCCATCCCATTCCCTTCCAGGGATTTAGGCACTGCCTTTCTGAAGAGGACCCACAATCTTTCCCTACAGTCTTCTGTCTGTGAGAGGTCACAAGTAGATCTTCTTATCAATGTTGTTGGATTCTCCCTACTGGATCCTTGATCAACAACAACAGAATATAGCTTGATAACACACATTTTGCCATTTTTTCATTTCTCTCCCACAAGTTTCCACATTGCATTTGTCAGTGTGGTACATCTAGGAACCATGATTCCATCCTCAATGTTCTATGTCAACTTCTATGAGTTTTCAATATATCCAGTACTGCCATGATCAAAAGAACCTTGATTTTTCACCCTCTGAACTTGTGATTTTGCAGAGACTGCAGCACCTCTCCATTTTCTCTTCTTCATGATAGTGAAACAGAAAGCATCTCTAGCTCTGAGTCCTCAGGTCCCTTGGTGATTTTAGCTTGAAGTTTTCATTAACTGACAAATTTCTTGTCCTCTTGGCAGGTTTCGATGGTTGCATAGCTTCAGTGATTTATGGCAGGGAGAGCCTTCCATTTGCTGGGAAGCACAGCTTGGCGACTATATCCAAGACAGATCCATCCGTGAAACTGGGCTGCCGGGGCCCCAATATCTGTGCCAGCAATCCCTGTTGGGGTGATCTACTGTGCATCAACCAGTGGTTTGCCTACAAGTGTGTTCCTCCTGGAGACTGTGCCTCCCAACCTTGCCAAAATGGAGGCAGTTGTGAACCAGTCTTATACTCTGGATTCACCTGTAGCTGCCCAGAGTCGCATACCGGCAGGACTTGTGAGATAGTGGTGGCATGCCTTGGTGTCCAGTGTCCCGAGGGAAGCACATGCAAGGCTGGCAGTGCTGGAGGCCATGTGTGTATCTTGACCAAGGTCCCAGAGGAGATCTCCCTGCCACTGTGGGCTGTCCCTGCCATTGTGGGCAGTTGTGCCACAATTCTCGTTCTGTTGGTGTTAAGCCTGATTCTGTGCAATCAATGCAGAGGCAAGAAGGCCAAAGCACCCAAGGAAGAAAAGAAAATCAAGGAGAAGAAGAAAAAAGGAAGTGAGAATGTAGCTTTCGATGATCCAGACAACATCCCTCCTTACGGTGATGATATGACAGTCAGAAAGCAACCAGAAGGAAACCCTAAGCCTGATATCATCGAAAGGGAAAACCCCTATCTGATCTATGATGAGACAGATCTTCCTCCCAACACTGAAACCATCCCCAGTGCTCCCTTGGCTTCCCCTGAGCAGGAGATTGAACATTATGACATAGACAATGCCAGCAGCATTGCCCCTTCAGATGCAGACATCATTCAGCATTACAAACAATTCCGCAGCCATACCCCCAAGTTTTCCATACAGAGACACAGCCCCCTGGGCTTTGCAAGACAATCTCCCATGCCCTTGGGTGCAAGCAGTTTGACTTACCAGCCTTCCTATAGCCAGGGCCTAAGAACCAGTTCCTTGAGCCACTCTGCTTGCCCCACTCCCAACCCTCTTTCTCGTCACAGCCCAGCTCCTTTTTCTAAATCTTCAACATTCTACAGGAATAGTCCTGCCAGGGAACTGCATCTTTCCATAAGGGAAGGAGGTCCATTGGAGATGCATGGTGATGTGTGCCAGCCTGGTATTTTCAACTATGCAACCAGACTGGGCAGGAGAAGCAAGAGTCCCCAGACCATGGCAACCCATGGCTCTAGACCAGGGAGCCGCCTGAAGCAGCCAATTGGACAGATGCCTCTGGAATCTACTCCTCCAGTGGGACTCTCAATTGAGGAGGTTGAAAGACTAAACACTCCTCGCCCTAGAAATCCAAGCATCTGCAGTGCAGACCATGGCAGGTCTTCTTCAGAGGAGGATTGTAGGAGACCCCTATCCAGAACAAGGAACCCAGCTGATGGCATTCCGGCTCCAGAATCCTCATCTGATAGTGACTCTCACGAGTCTTTCACTTGCTCTGAGATGGAATATGACCGGGAAAAACCCATGGTCTACACATCCCGCATGCCCAAATTATCTCAAGTCAATGAATCAGATGCAGATGATGAAGATAATTACGGAGCTAGATTGAAGACTCGAAGGTATCCTGGCCGCCGGGCTGAGGGAGGGTCCATGGGCACACAGACAACAGCAGCGGTGAATGTTGCTGAGAACACATTGCCCCTGAAACTTGGGCAGCAGGCGGGCAATTTCAACTGGGACAATCTGTTAAACTGGGGCCCTGGTTTTGGGCATTATGTAGATGTTTTTAAAGACTTGGCATCTCTCCCAGAAAAGACAACAGCCAGTGAAGAAGGCAATGCTCGGACCAATAAGCCTGCCTCCAAAGATGGGGAAGCAGAGCAGTATGTGTAGACTTTATGTACTGGCAGGACAAAAAGGCAATACCAGATGCAAGCAAACCATTCTGCGCTTACAGATATAAGATGGTCCATATCTTGACAATAGGCCATAATTAACTTCTGATTAAGGGAGACCTCAAAAAATAAATAAATAACCATTATGCTGCTGAAACAGATTTAATTTTTTTAATTGAATGATGAATTGGTTTCTTCTGCATGCACTACATTTTAGAATTAGACATTCAGCATGCAGAATTTGAAGAAGGTTTTATTCCTCTTGACCACTGTTTGGGTGTGATTTTAAAATTAATCCTGTTCTGGTAATGAATTTGTGTTTCAACAGTGGAGTGTTTGTGCTGGTTCCATTTTAATAGCTTCATTTTTTTTTTGCATCGTCAGAACACTGAGGATCTAGTTTCCTCTTTGAAATATGGAAAAGAGTTCTCCGATGCCTAAATGAAGGAATAAGTAGTGTGTTAACCACCCTTTAAAAGTCCAGTTTTTGTAACTCATGTTTGCATAGTTAAAGAGCAATACATTGGATGGTTTGCATGTGTAGGATCATGGACCTTCTCCATGGAAGTGGTGCTAGAAGCAACTCATTCTTTCTGGTCAGCACTTTAGGATTTGGTGAGGAAATTGTATCAAGACTTCCAAGTTCTGTTGCTAACTGTTGTGGGTACTTATTCCATCCCTCCTTTCCCTGAGATGACTTTTACCCAGAGTACTTGGGTAGAAGTCATCCCTGAGTACTGCCATCTATCTCCATGACTGGGGAGCACTGTTCTCAACAGTACAGCATTTTCAAATGATCATTTTTTCGAAGATTATTTATTGTAAAAAAGAAAAAAAGTGCTGCATTCTTGACCTTTTTTTAAGAATTGATATAAAGGGAGCCTCCTAGTGGACTCAAATTTTCAAATACCCTGTGTTTGTAGAATTTATTAAAATAGAAATCCAACAAAAAAAGCTGTTTTTTTTCCCCGTCCATTTGGAAATCCTTTGTACTGTGTAAAAAACTTTTTTTTTACACTTAAGCTGTGTTTTTGATATTGATATTTTCCTATGCTGAATAGTTTTCTTACTTTCAGGAAAGTAAGAAAAGTACTTTTTCACATTTGTTACTTATGTAACATTCATATTTTTCACATTTGATAATTGTAACATACTGTATGCTTTCTACTTGTAAATGCCAATAATAGAATTAAATATTTATTTAAAATACTTTCTTAAAAGTATTTTGATTTTTTTAGATATTAAGTGCATTTTGTGTGAATATATGTTGATGTGTACAACAAAGACATACATGGATTGCAAGGGAATGGAGGGAATGGCCCTTCTGGTGAATTACTAGGTCTATTGGGGTATTAGAATATTCATTTCTTGCTCTTTAGCAGAAGTTGCCTTCCTGGAAATGTCATTTTGCTTAACAGAATATGATTTGAGTTGGAAGACCTGGGTTTGAGTCTAAAAGAATGTAGATAAATCTCCCCCACGTCAGTTTCCTTATCCCCAAAATAATTGAGTGTAATCATATGATCTCTCAGTTCCTAAATGAACAACAATGCAAAGTTTTTAGAAAATATCAGTCAAGACTATTGCAAGAACAAAAATAACTTTCCTATTGGAAACCCAGAAACCTACATGAAAGCACAATGTCCATGGGAGTTCTCCATAAAATGGAAATATGAATTGGATTAGACCTGAGGGCTCTAATGTATGTCAAAAACAACTTAATAATTGCTTGGAGTTTTCCTTGTAGAGTGATTTTATTGTATGATAGAATTGGGACCATAATGGAAATGTAGAAATGGTGATGACTTCCAGGGTCAATGAGTTATATGGGGGGGTGGGGGGAGAGAAGGCCTTTTGGGGTCTTTTTTGAGGAATTAGTCCGAAATGGTTTTGGAATGTGGGAGAGGAAACATGTTACAGAGAACACAACATTTGTCTATTAGTCAAAGTGCTGGAGTTCGATTCCTGCTTCCATTATTATTCCCATATTCCAATAGATTTCACAGCATGGTGCGGTGGAAAGAGAATCCTGCCCCTTCCAATTATTAGTGTGACCTGGGACAAGTTGTGAGGTTTATCTCTCTACAGGTCCTTTTTCTTATCTGTAAAGGGAGGAAGTTAGAGTAGAATAGTTGGGTCTCTAAATTTCTTTCCCACACTAACTCAATTATCTGATGCTGTGATCTCTTTGAACCCCAGCTTCCTCATGCATGACCAGAGGCAGAGTGATTGTGATGGTATCATCTAGTGCTAAGTCTTAAGGATAAGAGTTCCATAAGAAACTTTCCTATCCACTTCTTCCTTTTATTTTATTAGTCAATCTGTTGGTCAATTAGTCAATTAGTTGGCTCGATGGAGTGAATCCTGGGTCTGGAGTTATGAAGACCTAAATTCAAATTAAGACTGTCTTATATTAATAATATAGAAAATAGAAATTTACTGCCTGAATGATGTTGGATAATTTATTGCATATCTATCTCAGTTTCCTCATCCTTAAAATAGGCAATGTGTGTTTGTGTGTCTGTTATATAAAATCTATCTCACGAAGCTGTTGTAAGGAGGATTTGTAAAATATATTGCAAAAGTTAGTGTTATATACCTTTTAATTATTAAACTTCCCTGAGCTTTCTACAGTATCCAAAAGAATCTAACATACTCATTGGCATATGGGAAGCTTCTTTTTCAAAGCTGTGACCAAATAATGGAACCAGTTAGAAGAGATTAATGGCCCAGAATCCTACCCATCCATATCGAAGATATTGCCTTTGTAATCCTAGGATGTATACAAATTATCTTCAGAACTTGATGTAATTAAGCAACTGCCAAGGTCCTGCAAGTTTGAGTGGAATATTATCCTCAAATGCTGATTTTAGCACAGCCAAGAGTAATTTTTCCTAATATGCAAAAGCTTTAGTGAACAAAATCTTTTGAAATTAACACAAAACACATTGGGGCTTGCATTTTGTCAATTAAAAATTTGCAGATTATCAGTTCATTTTGTTCTCCCTTCTCCTCTCCAAATGATATATAGTTTGGGTTTATGCTAAGTCAACAGTCTTCCTTTCATGTGGCTTTGAGTCTGAATATTTGTAAGACATAAACTTAATTTACTTTTTTTTCATCGCCTATAATGAGCCAACATGTTTCAATATTTCCTTATGAATTTGAGCATCATGTGCTTATGCTCCAAATATGGAAATAAAGTTGATGGCTTTGTATAACTCAAATCAGAAAGAAAGGGGGGGGGGGACATTCTTCCTAAGTAGCTCCATAGCATCCCAGGATTTTACAGGATTTCACATCCATGATTGAGAACAGACCCCAAAGCAAAATGATAAACCAGATTGTGTCCAAGACTAGGGAGGAGGTACCTGCTGCCAAAATGAGATCTTTATATTCCCAGAGGCTCTGGCTCGAGGCTCAAGAGTCACAATTCCCTTGGTTAATTAGGCAGATTTTAGGAATAAGACCAAGTCAGTACTTTCTTTTTAGTTCACCCTCAGACCAGTTTGGCAATTCCCTCCTCCAACTAAGAAAACCATTTGTCATCAGCCATGTCAGAGGCACAGAGAACAAATAAAAAACATGTGATATGGAGGCTTGAATGGACACAGGAGAATGGAGTTCAGTCAGTCAATGAAGGCAACCAAGCTTAGCTCAGAAAACATATGTATTTGAGGGCATTTTTTAAAGAAATGGAATCATATCTATAAGGGTAGCCATCTTCACTGATTGTTAAAAGCACTGGAAAAATGATTGGTTTTATCACCATCAGATGCCACATGGTTTATTAGAAAATATTACTTGGATGAGATCTGGCTAAGATTTCAGCAATATCCTGGAGGCAGCTTATACAGACATGGGATGATTAATTGTTAAATTGTCAATATGAATATTTATACTGCAGAAACAATGCAATGTTACAAATCAGACTTGATTTAGTATTTTGTTGATTTTACATTTAAGAAAGTAATGTAAAAAAAGGGGAGATTAAACTTAAAATATCATCAGTAAAAAGAGATAAAATTATCATTCATACTGCCCCACCTCCACCCCAAAAGACAAGTATTAAACATGTACCAGCACACTGTTGCTTAAGTAAAATCCAGTCTCTGATTACTTATGAAATATTAGTCAAGCTTAAAATTATAGATTTAGAGAAGTGACCTCCAAATCCAAACAATAGGGACAGTGACTGATGCCCCACCTACTACCCAGTGTGGTTGAGACAACAAACTTGTAAATTTTTAAATGGAGCTATAGAAACAGGTGCTGAGGAAGCAGCAAGGCATTAAAAAACATAGACTTCAAGGAAAAAAGATCTGAGTGTTCAAATTCCACTTCACACATTTGCTAGTCATATGACATTGGGCAAATCACTTAGCTGTACTCTGCCTCAGTTTCCTAATCTGTAAAATATATTTTAATAATAATAATATCCCATCAAAAGGTTGTTTTAAGAATCAGATTTTGTTGTACAAAATATTGCAATAGTCAGTCTAGTCAGAGGTCTCAAAAACTTCAATGGCACAAAGACATTTGGAACATTCTGTATATGTAAAATACCTTGAAACATTTAAAAGACTTTAAATTTGAGCTATCATCATTACATTCTTCTTCAACATAATCATTACCACCATAATCAAAATCATCATCATCATCATCATCATCATCATCACAGAGTAGAGAAATGGTCTTTCTTGGAATAAGGAAAACATGGGATCAGGTCTCACCAGATATGTTATGAGCAAGTCACTTCTTCCTCAATGTTCTGTCATACTCTATAAGTAAACTGCAGGTAAATCATTGGGGGGAAAGAGTTTCCACACCAGATGATGATAGCCATGTAGTGTGGTAAAATAAAAAGCAAGACTTGGAAAAAGAGAAAGACTTGGATTCAGAGGCAGAACTGCCTTGGACACTTCTTAGCAATCTAATCCTATCATTTTAAATTTAATCACTTAAATTCCTATATAACTCCGTTTTCTCATTTGTATATTAAATGGATTAGACTCAATGACTTCTAAGTCCCCTATTCGCTCTAAATCTAAGATTCTATGATTTCTCTAGACTCCTGAAATTACAAGTTTCATTATCTTCCCCCCTAAAAAAATAAAAAGTGTCTCAGATATGTGCTATTTTTATTCACAAAGGCAATTTGCTTCAGACTTCTAATTGAAGTTCTGTGCTATTATACAATGAACTGTCAATCCTAGGACTCTCTATTCATCTTTAAAGTATATGGCGTTAAACTCCAGAAATGTGACAGCAATTGTTATAAGTAATTTTCAAACCTCAAATAAGCAATTTTCAAATCTGCTTCATTAAGCTTGGTCTTTAGAATTACACAATTTACAATTTCCTTGTATTTTTTGGTTAGTATTGTTAGTATTATTTTCTTGATACTACTTATTTCACTCTGAATCATTTCATATAGGTTTCCCCATTTTTCTTTGAATTTCTTTGGGACATAATTCCAATAAAATATTATTCTATTGCATTCATGTACCATAACTTGTTTTGTCATTCCTAATTGATGGGCAAACACTTTATTCGTAGGTTTTTGCAAAAAAGAAAGTGGTGCTATGAACTTTTTGGTGTATGTTCCTTTCTATTATTGACTCCCTTGGGATATATGCCTAAGAAGTGGGATCTCAGATTCAAAGTGTTTAGAAATTTTGGTTACTATTTTGGGCATCAAATTGTTTTTGAGAATAATTGAACTAATTCACACCTGAACCAATACTACATTATCTTGCCCATCTTACTGCAGCTGTCCCAGCATTGTCTATTTTCAACTTTTGTCATCTTTGCCAGTTTATTGAGAATGAGGTGAAATTGGAAGGTTGTTTTAATTTGCAAAAACAAAAGCAAAAATCCCCACCTATAACAAATCAACTATTTTCTTTCTTATTCTATCAGCACTGATTGTGTTCATGAAAAAAAAATAAAAAACTTTTTTATTTCATGGAACAAAAAAAATACTGCTTCATCTCAATGGCTGGAAGGTTTCACCAGAGATATTCTGAAATTGTTAGATCATCCAAGTCCTAGAATCCTAGATGAAAATTCACATGAGAAGTTCAAGAGAGCAAGAAAAACAATGAGATTTAGGACATTAGATGAGCTGAGATAGTCGATTTCATGTTATTCCACTTATGTTGGTTATGCAACAGAAACATCAGAGCACATGGAATAACATTATATGAAGAGCATGCAATATAGGACTTTGGAGATCATTCAATCCAAAATCTCTGTTTTATTGGTGAGGTAATTGATGCAGAGAGGGGAAATCACTTTTTCTGAATTATGCAGGTATTAAAGGACAGAGCTGTGGCTTAAATCTAAACTCTTGGACTCCATATCTAGTGTCCTTGGCATTATCCCAAAATGCCCTTGTTTTAATTTCATTTGCAAAGGTTAAACTGGCCATGGCTTTGGGGTGACTTATGAAAAACTTTGGAATAAAACTTCCCCTCAACAATTTACTCTGATAAAATATAGTTGTCTTAAATAATCAGAATATGAGAAGAGTGAATAGAAATGTTTTTTAATCCTAAATCATCCAACCAAAATCCTAAGGCTACCACTCACACAATAGGTTTTTCACTGTTAAATCCTTCTTCCTCTTATAACTGATTTATCAATATGTGGATGATCTCATTGATCTGGTTGCCTATTATAAGCAAATTTTAAAAAAATATACATTATTAAGCATAATACAGCTATTAAAATAATATAAAATAATTCATAAAGCATGATAATATAAAATAACAAAAATTTACCGAAAAACTGTACTGACAGAAAAGATCCATATAAATATTTAATTGTTGGAACTGGGTTTCCCAAAGACAAATTACTTGCATTGATTGTACCATCATAAGTTCATAAATTTACAGCTGAAACAATCTTAGAGAGCACTGAATTCCACCATCTCATTCAATAGATAAGGAAAGAGAGATTGAGTACCCAAGGCCAATGAGAAACTAAGGCAAAGAAACAAAATTTTGAAAAAGATTCTCTTACTTCAAATTAGCTTTCACACCACAATGTTAGATCAGCTGTTATTCAACAATTACTTAGAATTATAATTATTATGATAATGAAGATGACAATGTGGAAAGGGAAAAATCTTTTAGTGATTCAGAAAAAAATTGATAATATGCAAAACTGACAGTGCCTTAGTGATCCAAAATGCTAAAGGTCTTTTACCTGACCATTTCAGGTGAGGATAACAGCCAACAAAAACAGTGTCTTTCCATTCCTTGAGCAAAAGGGCAATTAAGTGAAAGGAAAATATTCTTTAGGACAGAATTTCCATTGCTTTCAATTTCTTACTAATCAAAAAAACTCTCCCTTACCCTCTGTTCTTACACTTTCCTTTTGAATTCACATAATGACAAATCATTACAGTGAAGAATGGTATTCTCTAGTCTACATGGAGGACATAGCCCCACTCTGTTGCTCACACCATATCATGAATATGTAACACAATTCTGGATGCCACAATATGGTTAAGGAATGGCAAAGAGGTAAGTAATTCAAATGCCTGTAAAGGAGCACAAAAATTATGCATGTAAAGAGCACTTGAAGGAACTGAGACTGTTTAGTTACGAGAAGAAAAAACTTGGGATTGATGAAGCATGACATGGGGGAACAGCATGAAAGAATGACATGATGACTTTCCAAATATTTGAAGAGCACTCACTTGGAAAACTAATTGGAATTGTTCTGTTTGGCTTCAGAAGGAATAACTAGGGGATGATCCTTAGAAATGGCAAAGAAACCAATTTAAGCTGGAAATGCAAAAACTCAGAATAAACTAAAACTGTTGAAGGAAGTGAACAATAATAAAAAGAGGGGTTTTTGTTTGTTTTAGCAATTTAGGAAGAACTAGGAGAATCAGAGAAAAGAAGGGTTGCTTACTTGAGGTAGCTAAGATGTTGACCATTGATAATAAAGATGAGAAAGAGCCATTATGTAGAAGGAAAATGAGACTTTTTTTCATATTATAGAATTTGTACTTTGCCATTAAACCTCTAAGAATCCATAATCACCTCCACCTCATAATGAGTTATGGGAAGGAGGCTTGGAGGAAGAATATAAAATTGAAGATAGGGGTTTAGTGCAATTGAAACAGACACCGATTCTGGGGGTCAAGAGAACTGACTTCAAAACCCAAATCTTCCAAATACTATCTGTGTGATCATGGATAAATCACAAATTAGAATTGTTTACAAGGCTTCCATTTTATTAAAGTTCTATTTTTCCCCTTTAAGATAATATTCAGTTTCTCCTATATCTGATTTGTTTAGCATCTCAGAGAAAGGGGAGGGGAGGCAGAGATAGAATTTGGAACTTAAGAAACTTAAAAAACATTTTAAAAAAACTTTAACATGTTATAGGGGAAAATAAAATATATTTTAAAATATATTCAGTTTTTATGGGCAAATTATTCTTGGCTATAGCCTTTACCTTCCAGAATATTGTATTTGAAGCTCTCCATTTTTCAGAGGGAGAACTCTAAATAGTATATGATCCTGACTGTGGCTCCTTAGTACTTGAATTCTTTCTTTTTGGCTGCTTGCAGAACTTACTGTTTGTATGATTTTAGACCTGGAAGCGCTAACATTTTGGCTGATGTTCCTGGGAGTTTTTAGTTTTTATTTTCTCTGAGGAGGCAACTAGTAGATTCTTTCTATTTCTTCTATGCCCTGAGATTCTTAGAGATCTGGGCAATTTTTTGAAAAGAAAATGTATCTGAATATGATGCCTAATCATTTTTCATACAAAAAATGATGAGGTTGGACTTAATCTCTAATGGTCATTTCATCTCAGACCTATAATTGTTATTTGATGTTATTCAGCTGTTTTCAGTCCTATTGATACCCTATTTGAGATTTCTTGTCAAAGACACTAGAGTAGTTTGCCCTTTCCTTCTTCAGTTCATTTTATGGATGAGGAAACAGAGGCAAATAGGGTTAAGTGACTTGCCCAGGGTCACACAGCTAGATAAGTGTCTAAGGCTGACTTCAGGCCTGATGCTTTAACCTTTGTACCACTTAGCTGCTTTATAATCCTATGATGCAAACACAAATGGAAATCCTATCTATAATCAAATATCAAATGGATTTCCCAAGTCAATTTTTCAGGTGTGTTGGGGTGGTTTAAATGAATAGAATACAAATTTCTCATCCTAAGATTTAAAGACTTTTATATTATAATTCCAAACTATCATGGCAGACTTCTTGGCATTATCCCTCCACACACTCAATGTCCCATCCAAATTGGACCATATACTACTCCATATTGACATTCCATCACCTCCTTTCCCTCCTCACTTTTACCGGGAAGTATTCTGAGCTTTCTAGAAAACAAAGCTGAAGTTCATCCCACCCCCTTTTAAAAGATCTTCCATGATTTTCCCTATGATTAATATTCTTTTTCATACCCTCAAATTACAAGTAAACTATATTTACTCTATTTATTTTATATAAGAGACATCCCTGAAATCTGGAAAGGTTAAATTCTATTTATGTCTCTCAGACATCCTGACCCAGAGCAAGACACTTAACATCTTAACTCTCTAGATAAATTTCTAAAAGTGTTTGTCCCAAGGCAGGTGCTCAACTGCATGAATAGAGGAATTTTTTTCAATTGGAAGTTCCCTAAAACAGTGAAATCCCCATATTTTATTATGACTTACATGTTGTTCCACCTACTCATCTACCTGATAGATTATAAATTCCTTCAGGTCAGGGAATTTTTTTATGTATTTAAAGGAGATTTGGCAGGTGTAAAATACTAGTTAAGTTAAACTTCTTGGTTAAAAATATCCCACACTATTCAAATTTAACTAACTCAGTATTCTTTAGCATTTGCTTGTCACAAAGGATAATCCTTCTTCATCCTTCTTATCTTCTTCAGTCTCCTAAAGCAGATTGTTCCTATCATAATCTCTCTCTCTCTCTCTCTCTCTCTCTCTCTCTCTCTCTCTCTCTCTCTCTCTCTGTCTCTCTCTCTCTCCCCCTTCTCTACTGACTCCTTCCTAGTTCCTGACAAACATGTTTATATCTCTTCCCTATTTAAAAAAAAAATCATGAATTGATTTGTCTGTCCAATTTTCTCTTTCCTCTCTTATCTCAGTTGAATGCTTTGAAAATGCTATCTACATTTGGTATATCCAATTCTCCTCTCTCTACTAAACCTCTGAAAACTGACTTCTAGCCTAAATGTTTCTATGATTCTGTTAACTGGAAAATTGAATATTCTTTTATCAATTTCCTTCATTCTTGATATCTTTGCAACTTTTATTAATGTTGATGACCTTCTCTTGAATATTTTCTCTTCTTTAAATTTACATGATGATGTTTTCATTTTCCTTCTACATCTGTGATTATTTCTTCTTGGTCTCCTTAAAAGGATTTTCATGAATGGCTCACACACTATTTGATGGACTCCAACATTCTGACCTACATTCTCTATTCTTTTTTCACTCCACCATATCACTTATCAACAGTCTCCATGGGTTCCATTTCTATCTCTCAGTTAATGATTCTCACATCAATATCTATTTCTCCTAAATTCTAATCCCAAACTATCAACTTTCTCTTGGGTATTGTAAATGGGATGTCCTCTAAGCATCTCAATAGAAGTCCAAAATATTATACTCAACCTCCTTACATAGCGCTTAATAAATGTATTTTTACTGATTGATTGTTTGATTTCCCCACCCTCTATCCCCCATGACTTGGTTTATGTTATTCTTTCTTCCAGGAAATCTTCCCCTTAATTTTTCCTCCCACCCTACTCTCCCCATCTCTTCCTGGGCAAATCCTATTCATTTTCCAAGGTGAAATCAGCTACCAGACATGTGAAGTGCAAAGGGCAATTTGGAAACAAAACCAAAAAAAAATCTAGATTGGAATCTAAGGTTACCACTTTTAAACTATCTAATTTGGGGCAGCATAAATTTTCTTTTCTGGACTTGAGGCATCCAATTTGTAAAAGGGGGACAGGAACTATATGACTTCTAAGGTCTTTCCAACTCTAAGTCATATGAACCTTGCATGCAAAGACTTCAAATTCAAAAATGATTTCTCCCTTCTTTACTTGAAGCATGTTCTTATATATTACTATCTTCAAAATTTCTGATGCCACTGACCACATGTCTTATATAGTAGTTATGTCTTATATCTCCCCAATAGACTGTCAATTTCTTGAGGGCAGAGATCCTATCTTTCTCATGGTTGCATCTCACATGGAATCTTGTACATGATGCATTTTAAATACAAAACTGGTTTGAAGCATTCCTCGGGGAATATGCCTTCATGCTAAACACACTAGAGATTTCACTGAACAGGCTTGCTAAAGAAAATGGTAGAGCCTCCATGTCTAAAGATATTTAGAAAGGTCAACAATGTTTCCTGAATGCTTTACACATTCGTTGCTTAAAGGCAGAGGACAAGACCAGATGATCTCTGGAGGCCCCTTTCCCAGCCCTATTATTTTAAAATTCAATTTGTCCAAATTCCCAATCCCATAACAAAAAACAAAGGACAGAGTGCAGACATAGCTCCATTCTGGCAGATGATTGGGATCTTAATCTGTGTATGATTCTAAGCCCAAATGTATTAAGTTCTTTGGCAGTGTCACTGAGTTCCTGGTTTCAAATTGAAGCCATACGGCCATGTGGTGCAGATGCTGATTGGGGCGATGTTCCCGTCTTCCCCAGAAGACTTATCAACCACCTCATCCTTCATGTGCCCATTGTCCAACACATCATTGGCCAGAATCTTGTGGTTGTTGTTGCTGTTGTTTGTTGTTGTTTTACCCTGTGGTCAGGAACAAGAAGGGGGAAATTACCAGTCAGACAAAGCGTGTGGTTACTGCAGTGCAGACCTCAGCAGAATCCACTACAGTAGACATATGTATGAGTCTCCTTCCTTCCATCTAAGTGAGGGGAGAACATAGACACATTAAAAAATGAAAGGGCATGGGAAGGAATAGAAGGGAGTAATGTGACAGGGACATGTGCTCATTATGGCAAGCTGATGAGCCCCTGAGAGAAGTCTTGAAGTGAATGGAAAATGAAAAGAAGCCTGCAAAGAACTATGGCAGAACTGTCATCAAGAAGCTGAAGTGAACCATGATCCACCATTTTAACAGGAAATCACTCATGTCTGAAAAATGCTTCTTCTCTTCCAGGGCAAAGGCTTCCAGTAGTACACACAGTGCAGATTAATAAAGGGTTCTGGAGTGAGCCATCTAAGCCAACTCCTTTTCCTTCCAGACTTCAAGAATAATTTCTCATAACTACACTGTGAAAACGATTGAGACTAGGCTTCATATCAGATCACCTTGCTTTCATTGCTATAAATTAAGACTCCAAAAGTCTCCCCCTGTATTAATCACAAATCTAAGAGAACAATGCTCAGGATACAAAGAAACTATCCTCCCATGAAGAGACAAAAGAAGAATTCAGAAAGAGATACAATGATGATTAACTTTGTGGAATCATCTTGGGGAGCAATATTGTGCAACTTCTGTGTTTAGACCACTAAGAATGGTTAATGATTTTTCCCTATTTTTTGTCTTTGGATAAATATGCCTGGATCACCCTCAGTTCCTGGTCTTCAGTATCTATAGGCTTTTTTGGTAAATCTCAGAGTATAAAACTTCATGTCTAATCTATATTTTCCTATTATGTTATTATAACCCTTTGTTTTTAAGTTCCTTACAATTTTAGAATTTACAACAGATAGTGAATTTTGGAAACTGCCACATATTTTCTTTGTTTGTGGATTGAATCCACCTTGCTATATTAAATTATATTTCCTTGCATATTCATTTTCCTTCTACGTTTGATGCTGTTACCCCATTTGAAGGCACTAAATGGGAACTTTCTTTGGTCACTACGCATATGGGATCTATGAAACACTGGATTTGTCTATGCTTCATAGATTCGTTTCACAAGGAGCTTCATTCATTTGGCCTTTAATCATTTTCAGACTTTCCAAAAATTTGAATAATTCTATCCCAAGCATTTTGAATGGGACCATAAGGACAAATGTCTAGATAGGCCACTGAAATTGGAGGGATTCACTGGGATCTTAATATTATTTGTTTAGCAGCCTCAAACTCATTTCCTTTTCCAGGACAGTTAGAACCTCTGAATTTGGAAGACTTTAAGATGCTATGGAAAAGTGAGAACTAATGAAGGGGGAAGAGAAAGATATTTGGAGACTACAAATTTATCAGTAAGAAGGGTTGAGGATCTCTCATGTAAGGGATAACTAGGTGGTGCAGTGGATAAAGAACCTATCTTGAAGACAGAAGGGCCTGAGTTCAAATTTGACCTCACTTAATAATTACCTAGCTGTGTGATGTTGGGCAAGTCACTTAACCCCATTACCTTAAATGAAAAATTAAAAAAAGAAAAAGAAAATCTCTTATGTGCATGTTTTACAATTAGAGGCAACTTAAATTGAAGGACAGAGGACTTGGATTGGAGTGAGTAAGGCTGGGAGGCAATTCTGTCTCAGACATATAGTAACTGTATGACCTTGGGCAAGGCACTTAGACTGTCTTTGCCTTTCAGAGCTCACTATTAGTTATCGACTAAGCCAAAGACAAATTTGGGAGGAGGTATTCCCACATTCAATGAAATCGAAAATTCTTTTATATATTTCTTAAATGAAGGGTTCTTTGCTTATTTTATGTTACAGGTCCATTTAACAATGACACTAATGGACCCTTTCTCAGAGAAGTGTTGCTAAATATATATAAAAATTATATAGAATCATAAAGAAAATGAATTATATCAAAATATTAAGGGAAACAGTTACAGGTTTATGGAATTTCTCAGAGTAAGAACTCCCACTTTTAGATACAATCATTCATTTATATAGTCAATTGTTAAATCAATCAAGCATTTATTAAGATCCTACTATGGGCCAGCTGGGCAGTGAAGTGAATAGAGTGCTGGGCCTGGAGTCAGGAAAACCTGAGCTCAAATCCAGCCTCAGACACTAACCAATTGTATGGTCCTGATTAAGGCACTTTACCTGTTCTCTCAGTTTCCTCGTTTGTAAAATGAGCTAGAGAAGGAAATGGCAAGCCACTCTTTGCCAAGAAAATATTAAATGGATAAACAAAGAGTTGTTCATGGCTAAAAATGACTGAACAACAAATATGCTAGCTTAATGGTGAAGACAAATTCAAACAACAATGTACAAACAAGCTACTCAGAGGATAACTTTGGAATAATCAACAAAGGGGAAATATGAGAATAAAGAAGAATCAGGAAAGACTTTCCATGGAAGGTAGGAGTCAGGTAAGCCACTACACAGAGATGAGAGCATTTCATGTAGGAAACATTCCACAGTCAATAGCTTGGAAAGAATTAATTAATAAATCTTTAGTTACTTAACCTCTAGCTCAAAGGATGTTGACTTTGAAATTTAGAGCAAAGAGTGAGTACCTAGATCAAACTATGGAATTTCTAGATGAGAAAATGGATTCTCTCCACTTCACCACTCTTTAAGCCCTTGAAAGATATGGGAACCTTGGGGTATTTTTCCATCTTCACCAAAATATTTGCTCCAAAATTGTTACCAATTAGTAATCTTTACTTTCTTTTTGGGGTTTGAATATTTTCCCCTATGTCTCAGGGGTGTATTCCAGGTAATTAAGAGATTAAAATCACTATTGACCTAGAAAATCATATCCTTTTTTCAATTTAGCTCACTTTATAGAGACTTTAAATGAAATGAAAAGCATCTGAGGCTGGGAAGTCAGAGTTGTCCAGAAACAGAAGCTCTAACTCCCTCAGTAGCAACTCATCATATGATTTCCCCACACTGGAAAAACCTTTGCTTTGGTCAACTGCAGTGGCCCTTTTCTCTTTGTCCTGGTGAACCTTGATCTGTTATGAATATGAAGCCTCTCCATGGAGAGTTTCACATTTCATATTGCAAGTATTGTAAAGGACCATAGGAACAAATCTAGAAAGGTCTTAAGAAATCACCAAGTCCAACATTTTACAGAAAAGGAAATTGAGACTGATAGTTAGAGGTCTTATGTTAACCCCTATAAACTATGCCATAGGCCCCTATAAACTATGTTACATGCTGACCATGGGGTAGTAACTCAATCTGAGTCTGATCAAAAAAAACTTGGGGTATGTGGAACTAATGGATGATATATTAATTTCCTTTGACAAATTGTCTTATCTATTCAGTTTAACTTTTGAAACATTTAATAACCTGGTTCCCCAAAATGCTATCAAAGTCATTTGTTATTACTCCACTCCACTCCATCTGATCCAGACAAAAAACCCTCAAATGCAATACTCTATATCCTTAGTTTTATAATAATTAACAACCAAACCCTCTACCATTACCCTCATCTCATAGAATCATTCTCCTCTGTCAAGACATAGTGCAAACACTAATAATGATGATGATGATGATGATGATGATGATAGCTAGTATTTCTATAATAACTACCATATGCTAAAAATGGGGTCAGGAACTTTAAAAAATTGGGTAGGTTAATTCTTGTAATAATTTTGGAATGGAGGTGCTATTATTTAACAATTGGGAGATAGGTGCCATTTAACAATCAAGAAAATTGAGACAACAGAGGTCAACTGATTTACCCAGGATCACACAACTAATAAATGTCTTAGGTGGGACATGAACTGAAGACTTCTTAACGCCAGTCCCAGCATTCTGTTTGATTCCTAAGGGCCTATTTTGCCATCTGCTACAGGAAATCATTCCTGCTGCTTCCAACAGCTAGTACCCTTTCATAAAAGGATTTAGTTACTTGGTATCTATTATTTAAGTATTTATTCAGTAAATGTTTGTATGCTTTCTACTGCCTCTTCCTTTCATTGGAAAAGGATGATGATGATGGTGGTGGTGGTATCTAAATCATATAATGCTAGATCTAGGCCAAGCGCTGTCCAGAGGATCTAATATCTTTGAGAGTAGAGATTGTTTCATTGGTATAGAGTAGGTGCTTAATGAATGCTCAATGACTGGTTATTTGCTTTATGATTGCAGCATTTTCAATTTTCTGTTTTATTTCACTATGTCCTGTGTTATTTGTCTTAGGAGACTTCTGTGACTATTTTCTATGAAAAAAGAGACATTCAAAACTCTGAAGGAAAAAACAAAGGATAGCCAAGTGACTCATGCTTTTCTTGACATTTTTATCTTTCCAGCTTATATGTATCTGATTACTCCGGTAGAACTATGTTAAATCCCATTGGAGCTTCGTTCTCACCAACCACAATTTTCTTCCAATGAATTTGGCATTATTGTTTCTTTGTTTTGATATTTCTATGGATCCATGATTTCTTCAGCATGGGATCAGGTCACAAATCCTTCATGGGTCTATTAGTGCAGAATGTTACTTACTTTGCAACTTAGCAGGATATTTTCAGCAAGTAACTAAATAGGGCAGCATATAGCATTAGACTGAAGGCAGAGAAACTTGAGTTCAAATCCTACCTCAGATTCCTATTGGGTGGGAGGAGAGGTCACTTAACTTCTTTTTATTTCTTCATCTGTAAAATGGGGATAAAAATACATCTTCATCACTGGATTGTCATGGAATCAAATAAGATAAAATACACATCAAACATTGTAAATTTTAAAGAGCTATTACAATGTTCACTTTTATTATTATCTCTCAGATCCCTGAAAGATAGTGATTGCCCAGAGTCACACAGACAATATTGTGTTTGAAAAGGGTTTTATAATGGAATTTCCTGACTCTAAGTCTTATATACACACTATAACATGGTCTCTTAGTTATCATTTTCCTCACACTTCAGATGCTTTAGCTCTTGAGAGGTTCATAGTGAAAGCCTGGAAATAACTCAAACTATGACTATGATTTTCTGCTGTCAATGTTGCTTTTAATTACTCTCACTTTTTTAATTACTCTCTTAATTACTTGGGTACATCTCTGAGTCATTGGAGAAAATAGACAAGCCCATCCAAAAAATAAGTTCTGATTGGTAATCATTTTGGAAGTCTATATTGTTATTGTTTAGATGTTTTTAGTCACTTGACACTCCATGACCCCATTTCAGAGTTTAATGCAAAAGTACTGTAGAAGTTTGCTATTTTCTTCTCCAGTTCATTTTACAGATGAGAAAACTGAGGTAAATTCGATTAAATGACTTGCTCAGAGTCAAATGGTTAGTAAAGATCAGAGGCTGAATTTGAACTCAGGTCTTTCTGACTCTATTGCCCCTAGTAGCTAGTAAATAATTAATCTCTCAACCCAGATCTCAACAAGAAAACAAATTACAGAACCTTTAGCTGGCAAAGGAACCTTGTTCATTAATTGTTCTTTATCTCAATAGTACATATCAAAACCCAACAAATTTTATTATCAAATTCATACATCTAAAAGACATGTGATTCAATTTTCCATCACTCCCAGTCCATCTTGTTAAGAGTGTATATGTTCCCCAATTTAAAAAAAGTAGCTACTTTAGCAACTGGGAAACTCAGGAAATTAGAATTCTAATATTTATATGCTTATTATCATGAATCACCAATAATTTCCTGGAACAGTAAATGAAAATGCCTCCAGAAGAAAGGATTGACTGAACCTGTGGCTGCTTTTAAAAACTAGTGGTCAGAAATTCAGACAAAATTATGATGTGTTTTAAGAGTTTTTATTCTTGGGCTTTCATGAAGACTACTTTTTGCAATTGAAAATCAATCAAACAATCAATACTTATTAAACCCATACTATTTACAGGCACTGTGCTAATTTCCAAGGATGCAAAAAAGAGGCAAAAAAAATCTCTGTCCTCAAGAATCTTAAAATCTTATGGGAGAGAAAACATACAAACACAAAGTAACCAATGGAGTGAAATAGCACTGTGTGCTTGTTTCCATGCTTTGTAGCATGATATTTTCAGCAATTGTTTTCAGACATCTTTAATCAGTATGAAAATAGCATCAAGGTCAGCTAACACATTGATAGTAGATTATTTACATGAAACATCTGCAAGCCAAGACTAAAGTGGAGGGAGAGTAGGTGCACGGCTTTTTGTTCATAGATGTTTGTACACGATGCAGCCTCTGGGACAGAGATGCTACAAAGTATGTATTAATTTTCTGTTGTATATGCTAATTTTGGCCTGACAATTGACACCAAATCAGCACCATGCCATCAATCACAGCAAATGGATAATTATTTAATGTTGTGGATAAGTTAACTTTCCATGGCAGTGTACTTAACAGGGATGTAAACATACATGATGAGGTTAATAGGTACAATGCCCAAGTTAGCTTAGTGTTAGGGAGGCTCCAAGGAAAGAGCAGAAAAGGAGAGGTTTTAGATTGCCACCCAAACAGAAGGTCTACAGAGCTGAACTCATTGATATATGCTTAGGAAACCTGGACAGAATACTAATGCCATGCCAGGGAACTGAAACTCTATAAAGGATAGATAGGAAATAATTAACAGACACTGGAGTTAAGAGGGTGGTTGACAAAAGTTACTTATAATAGGTAGATTAGAATGGCAGAAAAAGATATTGTATAGACACATAGAGAGACAGATTTCTTCTTTGATTTAGGGCTATATGCTATTATCTGTAGAAGGTGACAGACATTTCTAAAATTGTTCTCATTATCTGTGGTGCTGTGACTCACTACCACAGCCTGAAGACTTGTTCCTCATGGAGCTATTCTATGCCTCATCACTTTGAAGAAGGAACATCTGACTGCTCTTGGCATTTCTTAAATTTAAAACTATTTTTCAATTTTGAAATCACCCTCACTACTCTCAGCTGTTCATTCCATTGTAGTCTGCCTAGGGATCACTTCTTCAATTTTGCAGAAATCCATTCTCTACTACTATATATCCAAGTTATACTCTAATGGGGTTGTTAATAGTTTGTGGTTGGTGGCTTCATTCTGAGTAGCTAATTGTGCATCACATTAGAAGAGTAACTAGGTAGTGTATGGAGTCAGAATGACTGGAGTCAGGAAGACTCATCTTCTTTCATCTTTGTATGACCTTGTTCAAGTCCCATAATCGTGCTCACCTCAGTTTCCTCAACAAAAAAAAAATGACCTGGGTAAGGCAATGGCAAACCATTCCAGTAGCTTTGCCAAGGAAATACTAAGGTAATCACAAAGTCAGATACCATTGAAAAAACTGAAAATCAGAAAAAAATTATTCCAAAGAAGGGGAAAATTCACTTTAACTGTAAAAACAAATAAAAGAATGAACAAAAGTCAACCACCCCAAAAAGTTTTAGAAGAAGGGATTCTATTCTCATATGTTTAGAGGTAGAAGAGATCTTAAAGCCATCAAATCCATTTTCCTCATTTTTTGATGAAACTGAAACACAGCAAGGTTGGACTTACCAAGAGTTAAATAGCTGGTCTGAAGCAGGATTTGAACCTGAGTTATCCTTGCTCCAAGGTTAGTACTCTCTGCAATACATCGTACACAATTTCATGTGACATTCACATCATTGAGCTCTTATTTAACAATGGCCATGTGGGAGCTGTAACTATGAGATTAGAGTTTTTCCAGTGAGGGAATAGGCTACTAAGAAAGACTCGTGAAACTCTGGATGATCAATCAATGATGCTGTAGCCAGTTGCTCAACAAACATCAATCAGAAAGAATTTATTGAGTGTTTATTATAAGTCAAACACTAACCCAAATGAGAAACTGTGCTAGATGGTCTATAAAATTACTTTTGGCAAAAACAAGATTTGATAATTCTATGCTAGCCACTATGGGAATAGTTTACATTATAGTGAAAATTAACTTTTATTTAGTACTTTGTGATTCTCAAATAAATTTTTATGTTATCAACTTATTTAAGCTTCACAGCAGCCATGCAAGGCATTCAATAAAGGTACTATTAGCATAGATTCTATAGATTCTTCTTTTATCCATACATCTTAACCAGTAAAAATTTTCCATGTTTCCCTTTTTGCTATGGATACTACCCTTTCAGTCTAAGACATGTACTCATCTTGAGTATCCTCGTTGCCTTCCACTGTATGCTCAACATTTTGATAAATGCATTCTCAAACTGCACTTCCCAAAATGTCTCAGATTAATTTTAACTAGGTCAAAGTTCAGCATAATTATCACTTCTCTATTCTTGGGAGCTTTACCCCTTTTAAGGCAACCCCAGAGGATATTACCTTTTGTTTCTAGATCATACTATTGACTACATTAATCTTTTTTTGTTCAGTCATTTTTCAGTCATATCCAAATCTTCATAATCCATTTGGGGTTTTCTTAGTAATGATACTGGAATGATTTATGATTTTTCTTCTCTAGTTAATTTTATAGATGAGAAAATTGAGACAGAGTTAAGCGACTTGCCCAAGGTCATATGACTACATTTGAACTCAATAAAATGTCTTTTGGGCTCCAGGGTCAGTATTCTATCCTCCATGCCAAATAGCTGCCCCACATTAATCTTGCAGTACTCTAAAACCACCAGGTCCTTTTCAGAAAAGTTATTATCTAACCATATAGTCTCTATCTTGACCTTGTAAAAGAAATTTTTGGTTGCCAAGTACAAGAGTTTATATCTATCCCAATTGAATTATAGCTTGTTAGATGCAGCCCAATGCGTTACAGTACAAATGTCTTTTGGGGAGAGGATTATAATTTTATTATGAGTTGGCAATTCCTCCCAACTTGTTGCAATTTTAATAAGCATTTAAGTCATTGAGAAAAGCTTAAGTATTTTGGGGCCAAATGCATATCCCTAGGATACTTTACCAAAAATCTCTTGTCATGTTGACATTGAACCATTAACAATTGCCCTTTAAGTCTGGTCATCCAAACTATTATGAATTCATCTAGAATAAATGTATTATTATCTAGTCCAAATCTCTTCATTTTTATACAGCTCTGGTATGAGATATTTTATGGAAATCTTTGATAAAATCTATACAAATAATATCTTCAGCATCCCTCTGTTTAGTAATCTTGTCAAATAAGCTCAGTCTGGCATTATCTATCTTGATAAAATCATACTGGCTCTTGGAGATCACCACTTCCCTATGTATTTACCACATACCTTTCTAATGATCTATTCTCAAATTTTTCCCAAGGAGTGAAGTCAAGTTCTCTGGTCTATAAATTCAAAGAGTCTATTTTCTTCCCATCTTTGAAAAGAAGAATGACATTTGCCCTTCTTCAGTCTCACAGAACTTCTCTCATTTTCAATGATATTTTAAATATCAGTGATTCTGATAATGGACATTTGACAATTGTACCTATCATTTTTGTCAATATTATGCCAGTACTGCTTCATCAGGGTATGACCATTTGAATTCATGCAAATGCAGCAATATCCTGTCTTTTTGTCTCCTTTTTCATGGTTATCAACTCTCTGTCAGTCATTTCTGTCTGTCTTTGATAGTGCAAAGTTCATCCTCTTTGGAAGAGGAAAAAAAATTTTTTTTGAAAATCACTACTTTTTCCCTACTGTCAGCTATCATCATCTTACCCATCTTTAGGAAAATTCCTCTCCCTTCTTGGCTTCTCATTTTTTTCCCTCACAATTTTGGTAAAGGGAAAACAAAATAAACAAGAACTGTTTGGGGTATCTTTTACTTCCTTTTCCAGTCTTAGCTCATTCTGAATTTTAGCACATAATTTTACAGCATCATGTGATAATTTTATGTTGACCCTAATATTCTATTTCTTGCTTCCATCATCTGTACAATACTTTTAAAAGAATCAATCTAAATTTATTAGGGACTCCCCTATATAGTTACATAAGTAATGTCAGTTCTTTATCACAACAACATCATGCCTCAATTCCAGGTTTATATTCTGCTTTCTCAGACTTTCCATCTATTTCTTGATACTGCTCAGGTAACCTATGACTGTACCTGTAAAAATCAATAAACTTTACAGAATGATTCCTACTGGCTTCAGATTGTCTTAGAAACTCATTTATTAAAATTATATTTTTTATATTTATTCATTTTATTTAACTTGTTTAGTAACATTTAAAAATATGGTTCCGTCTGCAATAGAGTGTTATTAATGGATGTAAAATAGCCTGGCAGACAGTGTGTTTGACATTCTATTCTATACCCTACCTACCAAATCATCATAATACCATAATTAAATTTTCCTTCTTCCTTACATGACTCAGTCTTCTTAGCATATGGACTGCCTCCTTTAATTTTGTTGTTGTTGTTATTATTATTATTATTATGGTATTCATCTTATTATTAAATCAATAATATGACCTGTAAGTCATACTATTATGAGTTTCTTTTCATCACATCTCATGGATACTTAGTGATACTTTTATTTTGGAAACACTGGTTCCTCTCATTTGTGGTTTCAACTTCATATACATACACACAGAACTGTATGCATGTGTGAATATGTGCATATTTGCAATACATATGCATATGTGTTCATAGATATATGTGCACACTTTTGAGGATTGGTTTTATCATTGATTCTCGATTTTGCTTTCTGTGACTTTTGGGGACCATTCTTCATTTTTTAGTTCCTTTTTATGAACTCTAACTAAAAAAATACAAAAGTAGTTTTCTCCTTCACTTTATTAAAAACAATATGAATTCATTTTTCATAAAACAAAAATTACATATGTGGGAGGCACTGTGTGGATTCTTTTATTTAGTGAAATTCTGAGCAATGTTCTCATACTATTTATAACAATAAAGTATTCAAGTTTCTTGATTTATGCTATTCTGGATGGTCCATGATGCTGAATTTACTTTTCCATGTCCCATCTTCTTGATCAATGTAGATCTATATCTATTGTTTATATTGTTTATATATGTTTTATATAGATCTAGGTCAATTGTTTATATAAATAGCACATGAGAAATGCAACCAAAGATAACAACAGATGAGAAAGCAAAGAATCAGACCCAAAGCAAAAGCTGAGAGGTCGGTTTTTGTTCCCTACTTACTGAGAAAATATCTTAATACTTGACTTTTGCCAAAATTAATTCATAAATCTCTTACCTTTTGGAGTTTTGGGCCTTCTTTTCCTATAGAAACATCTCCAATTGTTTCACCTCTTTTAGATAATTCCTTTTTTTAAGAGAGAATTTCTAGTTTCCCTTCTTGTTTGTCATGTGACCAACCCAAAATCTTCTGACTTACAAAAAAAGTTAATTATAAAATACAGTGTCTGGAATGCAATAGGCCTGGAATAAATGTTTATTGGATGAAAGATTGACTAGACAATGTGAGAAAAAAATTTTAAGAGTTTAGAATTCCAGGCTTAGTGATTTGGAATTGGAACTGTAGGACTATGGGAGACAAGCATCCAGTTGGCTACTTGCCAAGACAGTGGATGCCTTCTGACTTACAAAATAATTTAATTATAAAAATAACTTTCAACATATATATATATATATATATATATATATATATATTTAATGAACTTCTTTCAGAATAGTGAGACCTAGAGGAATATATACAAACCATATGGGAACACGAAGAATATATGGAACATAAAATTATTGTCAACCTGTCTGCTGTGGGACTTTTCTGATATAAGATTTCAATGAGCCTAGAGAAAATATGCTTACATGCCAATAATTTTATCCAATGAATTTGGACAAAATAAATAAAATGAAAGAAATCCTTTTATCCACTTGAGAAGTAATGAGACAAACATTAATCATAAAGAAATAATATGAACATATATGTGCACATACATATATACTTTGATATATAACATATATTCTGTCATTCCTTCCTTATTTACTTCTTTCCTTTTTTTCTTTTATTAATTCCCTTCCTCCTTTAGTCCACAAGGGAAATCATACCCATATATGTGGGTGCTCTGCCCAAAGGAATATAAAGTTTTGATTTTTTTTTGGAAAGTTTTGATTTTTTTAAACCTCACAAGCTATTTGGGGATTTGAGAATTAGATTTTTTCTCTTCCTACTTATATTTTTTATCATTTAAAAAAAGGACAATTAATTTTTCTGGTCCATATAGAGTCATTTATCATTTCTTGAAATAGAGCTCTGGAAAATCTGGATTAAATAAAATTCATTGGGATTAAATTGGAGCTACTTGATCATGTCTTAAACCCAAATCATTCTAGTTCTCATTGATTGTCCAGAAACCTCCAAAAGTCTTCCATTCCCAGATTAATTTCTTTTCATTCATTCATTCATTCATTTCTTTCTTTTTTGAGTAAGCAAACTAGGTCACTTTTTGCCTTATTTCTTACATAGCCTTAAATCACTCAATCAAACTGAGGCTTGGGAAAGATCTTACCTTAAAAAGTCTATGGTCTGTCGCAGCTGGGTGGCACAGTGGATTTAGCACTGGTCTTGGAGTCAAGAGGACTTGATTTCAAATCCAGCTCAGACACTTAATAATTACCTAGTTATATGATCTTGGGCAAATCATTTGACCCCATTGCCTTGAAAACTAAAAAAAAAAAATCCTATGTTCTCCCACTACATCTGGGGTCATTTCCAGTCATCCTGACCTATGTCCTCCCACTGGACTTTGATGACCCTGGAAGAAAGAGTAAAACTGATGACTTTGTTCAGTCCTGTTTCACTTAAATCCAATTCACTTAAAAATCAAGACATCACTCACCTTGATTCCATTGGTCCTCTTCTAGAATAAAGGATGAATAATCACAACAATCACAACAATGTATTTTACATGTATTTATAAATGAATTCACACACATATTCACATATGTTTATGTGCATGAATAGAAAGCATATGTATATATAGAAATATGTGTGCCCATACATGGGAGCATATGCCTCTCTGGATATGTGCATGTGTGGAAAATGCATCATGTCATATATAACATGCAATGCACATGCCCAGCAACTTTTATTATGCACAGACACATTCATATACATGTGCATCACGTGCACATATAACAATATAGACATGTATATAGACATGTGTGTTCATGCACATGCGTGTAAAAGTTCCTTGAAGGCAAGGACTCTTTTTGCCTTTTTTTGAATCCTCAGAACTTTTGCCTACCACATTAATTAGATACTTCATAAACACTCACTGATTGGTTAATTGATTATTTCATTTGAGCACTAGGAGATTCAGACCTATGATTTCCATGAAAATTGGCAACTTGTGTGTAATCTAGTTTTAGAAAATTACCTGAGGCACTGAGAGGTTAGGTTCCCTTGGTCACACAACCAGTATTTTTTGGATTTAGGGTTTAAATCTTGCTTTTACTTTCCTTAATTTCTGACCTTGTGTAATCAGTATATAGTGTCTGGAATGCAATAGGCCTGGAGTAAATGTTTATTGGATGGAAGATTGACTAGATAATGTGAGAAAAAAAAATTTAAAGTTTAGAATTCCAGGCTTAGTGATTTGGAATTGGAACTGTAGGACTATGGGAGACAAGCATCCAGTTGGCTACTTGTCAAGACAGTGGATGTCTGCCATAACCTCAAAAAAAGAAAAGTCCTCTTCTCTCTCTGCATTCTTCCCCTCCCCTCCTCTCCTCCCCTTCCCTCCCCTCCCCTCCCTTCCCTCCTCTCCTCTTCCTTTCATCTCTCCTCCCTCCTTTCCTCTCTTCTCTTTTATTTTCTTTCTTCTCTTTTCTCTGCCCTGACTTTTCCTCTTAATGGACTAAGTCAAAATTCCTTCCCTTCCTTTCCTTCTGCTTGTCTCCTGAAATATTCATATTGGTTCTATTTGCAGTTAATGATTCTGTCTTATGAATTTCTAAGTGATGGGTTTTTTGTTTCTGAATTTAGTTCAGAAATTCAGTTGGTCTGTAATAAGATAAGTTCAGCAATTCTGTTCTGCTAATCACTCTTTATCTTCTCAAGGCAATCTATAATCCTTGAGGGATGCAGTTGGACATCAAACATACTCTTGTAATGTCTTTAGACAACCAAGCTATCCTTCAAGGGTGTCTGGTTTGCTAACCTTGCACTCTAACCTTGAACTCAAAAAATATACATTTCTTTGAGGGAGGGAAATTGTTAGCCTTCATTCTCAATTTCCCACCAATAATATTGGTCCACATTTTTCAGCTCTGCACCACTCTTATTTCACCTATCATAACTTAATCCCCATCTAGGAAGTCCTGTTCTTTGTCTGGTTCTCCTGAAAACTATAAAAGAGAGTTGACACAGGGCAACTAGGTGGTCCAGTAGATAGAGCACCAGCCCTGGAGTCAGGAGGACCTGAGTTCAAATCTAGTCTCAGACACTTAATAATTATCTATCTAGTTGTGTGATCTTGGGCAAATCACTTAATCCTATTGCCTTACCAAAAGCAAAAAACAAACAAACCAAAAAACAAAACAAAAGAAAGTTGTTCCCCTTGTTCAAGGTCTTAGTTTTGTTCAAAAAGTTGAGATCCTATTTATTAATATAGCCATGCTTTACTAATAAGCTATTCAAAGAACTTTGTGCTTCAATTTATCTTATTTCAACTAATATTCTCCCCTTCCTTTCCCTCCCCTTGCCTTCCTTCCCTTTACTTTCTCTATATGTTCTTTTCGAAGAATCATGTACACATTAGTATAATTAATTCAAAACACATTTCTGTATCATGTTAAGTTTAATTTGTATCTTTAGGGAGGAACTGCAGGATATTCTGAATAAAAAGAAACAAATCCTTGCAAATAGATGTTTAAAATACTCATGGTCCTTGTCCTTTGCCTCTTTTATAATTCCCATGGTACTTACTGTAATGCTTGACACATGAGGTTTCAATGAATATTTGATGGTTGATTGATAGGTCTCAGAAAGTGGTTCATTTTTTTCCAACATTTCTGCCAGTAATAGTTAAAGGATATTTCCAATGATACTGTCAGGATGTCTTGAGGAGAGAAAGAATGGCAATATTCGAATAAGCAACTATGTGATTCAGTGAATAGATCACTGGACCTGGAGTCAGGAAGACTTGATTTCCAATCTAGTCTTGGGTATTTACTAATTTGTGACCTTGACAATATCACTTAAAGTGTTTCAGTTTCCTCATCTGTTAAATGCAGATGATGATAATAACATTTGCCTCTTAGGATTTTTACAAGGATTTAAATAAGACAATTTGTGGAAAGTCTTTTGGCTCAATATAAAAGCTGGTTGTTGAATTGGGATATCTGATTGTGATGGAATATCTTCATTTTGTAAGAAATGATGAGCAGACAGCTAAGTGGCATAGTGGATAAAGCACTGGCCTTGGGGTCAGGAGTACCTGGCTTCAAATCTGGTCTCAGAAACTTAATAATTACCTAGCTATGTGGCCTTGGGCAAGCCACTTAACCCCATTTGCCTTGCAAAAACCTAAAAAAAAATGATGAGCAGGATGATTTCAGAAAAACTTAAATGAATTAATACAAAGTAAAGTGAACAGAATCAGGAGAAGATTGCACACAATAGCAATAGTGTATAATAAATTGTGAATGACTTAGGTATTCTCACAATACAATGATCTAATATTATCCCAAAGGACCCAGAAAGAAGCAAATTATTTGCCTCTAAAGAACTGAATACAACCTGAAACATTCCTTCCTGTCCTCTTTCTTTTCTTCCTTCCTTCCTTCCTTCCTTCCTTCCTTCCTTCCTTCCTTCCTTCCTTCCTTCCTTCCTTCCTTTCCTCTTCCTTCCTTCCTTTCCTCTTCTTTCCTTCCTTCCTCCCTTTCCTTTTTTTAAAATATAATAATTTCAAAATACAATTCAAAATATAATTTATATATATACATACATATATATATATATATATATATATATATATACACATCTATATACCAGTTGTTATCATAAAATAGCCCATACTGGCTTATTGTGGCATTGAACATGTTTGATCATGTAGTGGTGTGATTAGTTGAGTTCAAGAGACCAATTGAGGAGATACATCAGTCATACATAGTATGGTTTGGCACTATGTAGACTACTAACATAACTGATATGATGGCTAACACAGGTAAACATGGGCTCTAAACAAAAATAAAAAATTTTGAAGAGAAGACAGATTGGGGCAGCTAGGTGGCACAGTGGATAAAACACTGCTTGGAGTGAGGATGACCTGAGTTCAAATCTGTCCTCAGACACTTGATAGTTACTTGCTGTGTGATCTTTGGCAAATCATTTAACCCCATTGCCTTGCAAAAACAGAGAGAGAGAGAGAGAGAGAGAGAGAGAGATAAAAACCATAGTTGTGTCACTATAAAAGGTATTCAAGATCTATTATCAGAAGCATCAGCATGCTCATAACCTTCACATGAAGTCTAAGGATTCTGCACTTCTAAAAGATCAACTGAATATAGGAGACTGATAGACAAAATATGCCTAATATCTCAGGTTCTTATGACCCTTAATCAACAAATCATTGAACCAACTTTTATTTAGCAAGTGTCTAGAAGACTAATGCTAAACAAAATAAACATTTTTGACCTTAAGAAGCTTATATTTGGGTTTGGGGAGAAATAACATGAATGAACAAATAAAAAACTAAGTGCTAATCATATAAACAGAAACATTCTAAGCATAAGGAATAGAAACAGAAAAATAAGAGAGTATCTGTTTTCAAGGAGATACCAATCTGATAGAAAGTTATAGCACTTAAAGATTTTTTCAACTTTAATTCTTTTTGTCTAGAATAAAAACAAATAAAATCCAATTCCCTTCATTAGGAAAAGAAATGGAAAATAAGAAAAGTCACAGTTCTACAAGACCATCTTTTATGCAATATAGTAACAGTGGCACAGAAGGAATAATAGCAATAAAATCATCTTATAGTCATAAAAGACAAAAAGACAGGAAAGAAGACAGGAATTTAATAAAACTCAGATCCTCATGTGAAACAAAGAAAAAAGGGTCAACTATAGATCCTAAAAGAAGAAAGTGAATTTGACCTCATTTGATCACTGGGTTATATTGAGATTGATATCATGACTGAAATCAGTTCTGTAAAGAGAAACTTGATTTAAAAAAAAGAAAAGAAACTGAACAGATTAAAGAAGATATATGGACAACATATTAGGAAGATTATATGCAAGAAATTAAGGAGCCAAAAAAGGGAGATATGATGGAGAGCTTTGAGGTGGAAACCAATTTTTAAAAAAAGAATGAGAAGTGATATTCTTGTAGGGGCATGCTAATGTCCAACAATTCACAGGAGGAAAGAGATGAAGACTTTGAGAAGCATATGACAAACTTGGAATGGAAACATGAAATGCAAAGGATAAGGTGATTCAATTAACCAGACATCTGTTGTAGTTTTCTGTGTCTCTGCCAAGAGCAAGGAGGGCACATTTGACTTGATGACAATTTTTTCCCACAAATGGTATTGGAAGCATGGAGGGGAAGTTATTATGTACAGCAATGAGGAATTAATTGTTTAACCACAAATGATGGGAATTTTGAGGAGAAATTACCTTCATAAACAATAGAAGACATGATCAAGGTTGCAAGGTTTTGAAACAATAGCAATAAAGGTATCCAATAATCCTTTCAAAAGTCTTTCACCAAAACCAATCTGTTACTAGCATTAAAATCAATTTTATGAAAGGAGAAACTAAAACAATGAAAAGTTTGTTGATTTAATGTAGTCACACTGATAGAGTCTGAAGTCAAATTCAAAAGCAGTTCTTGGAACTCCAAATCTACCATTCTTGAACCTATGGAACTAATGATGAAGACAGAAAGATACAATTAAGCCTCATCTGATGTGCACTCTAAATCTTAGGTGATAAATTTCAAATAGTTAAGGGAAAGGATTAGGTCTCCTGGATCAAAATTCTACTAAGAAAATCAACCTACAAAGAAGGGGAAATTCTTCAGATCAAATTCTGAAGTCACAATAGAAGAAATGAATGATTCTGGTGGAGAAGAATCAGTCACAATCACAAATTTGTATACATTGGAAACTCAATAACCATCTTAAAATTTTATGTATCAAAGATGAAAGCAAGAAATATATAGTATAAAATGACGATGAAATGGATATGCTATGTGAAATAAAAACGTAGCTCTCGTTTTTAGCTACATTATGGAAAAAAGAATCAGTTTAGATCTAAGACTCCCTCAGAGAGATGGATAGAGTGATGATAATGAACAATTAAGGAAAGATGCTAATACATAAATCTTCACTTTAATTCTACTTCTTCTTACATAAAGCGTTACTTTATGATTGGAAACTACAGAACAGAAAATTGTTGATACATAATTGAAAAGAAAAATAGCAACAACATAATAAAAGACAACCTAACATTCCTTGAGGAATCAATAGGTTAAATCAGCATGTACAAAACTGAAAGTATTAGTAAAACCTGAGTCACTTACAATGACCTTTGGAAAAATCACATAGAATAGAATGGAATACATAGAGATTGACATATATTTTAATTTTTTATAAAACAAGTAAAAATCTAAAAAATATATCAGTAAACCAGAAAAAATCAAAAACATAATGTTAAAGGGATGATTAGTGTACATTCAGAAAAGGAAGCAGTAATTAGGAGAGCCAGAAGGTTTTAACAAAGATAGGTCAAAAAAGGGTTACACAAAATGAATTTCCTTTTTATAACATTTACTAAATGGGGAAATCTTGGGAGGGCTGTTTATACTGTTTTCCTATGCTAACAGCAAAACTCTTTTTAAAAATCACCTATACTTGATATCTTCAAATATATAGTATGTTCAAAAAACAACAAAAACCCACCAGTATTTAAATTAAGAATCCTGTATATTTCAGTGTCTTGAGAGTCATTCAGAGTCAATATGCATCAGATATATTTCACATTCAAATATACAGTACGTGTAGTACCAGGTAAGTCATCATCTAATAGAATGTTTCATTAGCTACTGATCTAAGTTACATGTAGGACATACACTAATATATATATATATATGTATATATCAAAGAAATGCATACATATCCTTGGAACAGAGGCAAATAAGCATAACAAGAGAAAAATAGAAATTAACAACACAACATCAGTAGATCTCTGAAATAATAAAACATGCTGAAGTATTTCATGGATAAGCAAAAAAAATAACAGCATATGGCACAATTAAACAAATCTTTATTCACTTTTATGAGAGCATATGTTATTGAAATTTCCTTCCAGGTAAGTACAAAAGGGGTGTGTGTTTGTGTGTGTGTGTGTGTGTGTGTGTGTGTGTGTGTGTGTGTATTCACCAAATATGGACTAATTAGTATCTTTGCACACATCAAGCACAAGTCTCAAATTTTTTGATGACATTAGATGCAATCTTAAGCCATTTTTTTTGCTAGTTCTTTTGTTATCTGTTCCTCCAGGCAGTACTTTGATGGCTATCAAGTAGTGAGAATTGAGAAACACATGTGTGACCTCAATTATCTCCTGAAACTTTATATACAGCTTCTTCCATAATCTCAATAGGTCAAGAGGACCTGAATTCAAATCCAACCTCAGACACGTGACATTAGCTGTATGATCTTGGACAAATCACTTAACCCTGTTTGCCTTGTATCCAGGGTCATCTCCAGTCATCCTGATTAATAGTAGCAGGCCACTGGACCCAGATGACTCTGGAGAAGAAAACAGGTACAAGTCTTCTTACGAATAAAATAGAAGGTATTTTGCATTATTTTGTTTCTTGGCTTAGATCATGGTCGGCACTCAATAAGTATTTGTTATTAACTGGCTTTTGTCACTTCTCCAATACTTTTTCACCTATCTACTCTCAATAGCAGTCACTCACAGACAACTGAGGTAGAAGAGATCAGAAAGAAGTAAATGAGCATTTATTAAGTGCCTTTAATGTAATTAATTTTTGTAATTTAATGCAATTAAAAATTATTTATTGTTTCCTGACACTATATGTTGAATAGATTTTTATCCCATTTGATCCTCATTCTACAAGATAAATATTATTATTATCATGTCAATTTTGCTGTTGAGCAGAGTGAAATAGAGATTAAATGATTCCCCATGAATAGAGATTAAATGATTCCCCATGATTACATAAATGATAGGTGTTTGATACTAAATTTGAACTCAGATTTTTCTGATTCAAGGTCAAGCACTCTTTTCACTCATCTACTCATGTGCCAGCCAAAGAGGCTGGTTAAAGGAAATCAAATTCAGATATACTGCAGTTATTCTGTCCATTGGAAGTCCCGAGTTCTCAGATACATTAACTGACTTGTTGTGGTCTAGTTCCCTAGTACCTTTAGAGTTTTAACTCCTTCCTCGAAATATCACCATAGCTTTTAAGGTTATATAGTCTTTGAGAGAGAATATCTACATCTAAATTGATCTTCCCTAATTAACAATATATCCTGGATTCATGGTTACGTATTGTTATTACTCATCTCTAGAAAATAGTATGTAAAATATGTATTTCATTGACTTTTACTGAACTCTTGATCCAGAGTCATCTATGGTTTCAATTAAACTATGATTTGATTAATTAAGGTGCATCCCAATCTTCTCTGTTTTCAATCAATTGCCATTACACCTAATATGTGATTTAATATTAGACTATTTCTCCTCAGCACAAATCATATTAAGCTGAAATTTCTTTCAGTTTTAACACTACTGTTTACTAGTTGTGATATCTTTTTAGCTTTTTAGTTTATATAGTTTCAGGGATTAGACTACTAATTCTACATTATTACCCACAAAATCCTAAAAACTGTTCAAATTGATGTCACGTTTTAAAAATTTCAATTAAATGATGCATTTTTACCACTCATCTAGGTTGCAATTAGTTCTTCCTAAGATCAACTGATTCTAATAAATCAAAATATTTTTAAAAAGCTTTGATCATTGTTCCTGTCTAATAAATGACAAGTTCAAGTGATGAATTACATCTTCCAATAACATATTTCTAAGAAGGGATTACATTTATCTTTTATCAAAAGTAATATCTTTAAACTTATCAGACTTAATCAGATCTTCAACTTGATATTAATGTGTTCCAGTCCCAATCTTTAAATTTTCCAAAGTTCTTATGTTGCATTTGATTAATTTTTCTCCAGTTAGTTGATCTAGAATGAAATGCAGCTGAAAGTAATGAAAATTCTTCAAGAATATCTATCACTAAATTAAGCTATGACCAAAAAAAGATAATAATATAAACTAATCCCTTTGCCAAGTCAGAGGAAGCAGATGGGGAAAATTGTATGTAAGATGCAGGATAGACATTCCATAGAGTGGTAGCAGCTCATTGATTATAGAAAAGCTCATCTCAGTCTCAGGACATCAATTTTAGCAATTTAAAGTTCTTTAACTACAGCTTGATTTTTTAATATTGCTGATAAATAGAATAAAATTCTAAGAATTTTAAAATGATTTACTTGTCTTATTTCATATATTGTATCCAAATGATCCTTATGACCTCTAATTTTAAAAAATGTCAAATGATGATTTTAAGAAAGTTGTCTAACTTCATAAGACCTCCAGACTTTCTTAACAACATTATATTAATACCAAAAGAACAAAGTACAGTTGAATCACTTTCAAATATTTATTGTTAAAGATATATGTAAAACAGACAGTAATATATTGAAAAATATACTCTAGTTTGATTGACATAAGGTCTTGGAAAGGATCAAATAACAATATTGATGCAGGAGCTGATTGAAATGTGTATTTGTTATGTTTAAGATTTGGCTCACAAAATTTCTGTAAATTTGACATTTGACTCTCATGAGTGATATGAATCAGTTCCAGAACCCCATTGCTTTATGTTACTTCTTATATGCCATCTCCAGCCTTATGAAAAGTCTTCCCCCCTGTTTTGCTTACATGTATTTATATTCCTAGACCTTAGTACACAGTTAAGCTTATATTAGACATTTCATAAATGCATTATCCATCTAAATATCTCTGAGATTTCACTGCACCCCAATCAATTCAATGAAAAAAGGAAAAAGGAAAAATTATACTTGTGAAGGGGTTATGGGAAGAAAAGCAGTTTAAGGCACAGCTAATAGAGCAATGAATTCATTCAGATTTTCTGAATAGAAATTCAGTTATTCCTAAAACTCACTAAACTGGTGTATCCTTGGACCTAGGAATATTACTACTGGGCAAAGAACCCAAAGGGATAAAAGAAAGTGGGAAAAGACATAAAAAAATCATTTCTAGTAGCAAAGACCTGGAAATAAAGTGGGTGAGAAGGACCTAATGAATTGTAGTTGTGTGAACATAATGGTATATTAATGTGACATGAAAATTAACAAAAAGAATGAATTCAAAGAAACCTGAGAGGATTAGAATGAATTTATGTAGTGGAAAGAAAATAGTTAATACACTTGTGACAAATCTGAAAGACTTGACAACAATAATTGCTAACTGCTAAAATCAACAACAAATCCAAAGCCTAGTAAGTAATCTTACTTCTCATTTTTTAAAAAAGATATGATGGGGGCAGCTAGGTGGCACAGTGGATAGAGCACTGGCCCTGGACTCAGGAGTACCTGAGTTCAAATCTGACCTCAGACACTTAATCATTACCTAGCTGTGTGGCCTTAGGCAAGCCACTTAACCCCATTTGCTTTGCAAAAACCTAAAAAGGGGAGAATATTAGTTGAAATAAGATAAATTGAACCACAAAGTTCTATTGAAAGAGAGAGATAATGAGTGTCATGGAAGGCTTAAAGAAAAACGTGTTTTGAAAGAGTCTTTCTGGAGAGAGAGAGAGAGAGAGAGACAGAGAGAGAGACAGAGACAGAGAGACAGAGAGAGACAGAGAGACAGAGAAAGAGACAGAGAGAGAGACTGAGAGACTGAGAGACTGAGACAAGTCAGATCACAGCCACCACTTTGATCACCACTTTCAGAAACCAATGGAGACAGCCCAGAAATCTCAACCATGAGCAGTGCTCTTCACTTTGCCAGTGATACTTCTAGCTCAGCCCATTGAAACCCAGAAAGTATTTTTTTTATGGAAATGCCATCTGAACATTGCCTTTGCAATTACTGTAGCTCCTTCCTACTCAGAATCCGAAACTCCTGTAGATCCAGAAAGAAAATTTATTACCAACATATCTCTTGTCCCTGTGAATGAGACCAAAATCAGAGTGAGAGATTTCATTATCAGCAGACATTCAAGATGATACATTACAACTGGCATCTCTCTAAGAGCCATGGAGCCTTTCTAGATAAATAGAAGCTGAAACATTCTCATCCAATAGAACAAGCTCTTTGAGAGCAGTCTGTATCTGCTTTCCTATCTAGATCCCTACTCTGTAGCATAGTGTTTTATCCATGACCAGTATATTTGGTTCTCTGCCTCCAGCTCAACCTCTAGCTCACTTTGTAACCATGATAGAATAAATCCTCTCTTTTATGAATTCCTGGTTGCTAGTGCCTCCTCCAAGATCAAGGTGGAATGCATTAAAAATATCAAACTACCAGTCCAGATGGATGAAAGTAAACACATTTATCTTGGCTCACTGCTGAATCAGAATAGAAAATCTTTCACAGTTGATTATCATTATAATATTGCTGTTATTTACTATGTCCAATGATCTCCTGGGTCTGCTCATTTCACTATTCATCAGTTCATATAAATTTTCCCAGATTTTTCTGAAACTGACCTTTTATTATTTCTTACACCATAATAGCATTTTATCACCATCATATGCTACAATTTGTTCAGCCGTACATCAATTTTTCAAATTTCCTCAAATTCCAATTATTTTTACCAAGTAAAAAAGAATTGCTATAAATATTTTGAACACATAATTCTTTTCCTTTACTTTTCATTTCTTTTGGGGGTGGAGATCTAGTACTGATATTGCTGGATAAAAGGGTATGCACAGTTTCCAAGTTCTTTGAGCAAAGTTCCAGACTGCTCTCCAGAACTGTTGGGCCAGTTTACTACTTCTTCAACTGTTTGTTCATATGTTCATTTTCCCTCATTCATTTCAACATTTGTAATTTCTGATAGGGGTACACATCAAAGTGTTAATTTAATTTACATTTCTCTAATCAATAGCAATTTAGATCATTTTTTAAAGAATGATTTTATTTATTTTGAGTTTTACAATTTTTCCCCTGTTCTTGCTTCCCTCTCCCCACCCCCTACAGAAGGCAGTCTGTTAGTCTTTACATTGGTTCTATGGTATACATTAATCTAAGTTGAAGGTGATGAGAGAGAAATCATATCCTTAAGGAAGAAAAATAAAGTATAAGAGATAGCAAAATTACATAATAAGATAATGGGTTTTTTCCCTAAATTGAAGGTAATAGTCTTTGGTCTTTGTTCAAACTCCACAGTTCTTTCTCTGGATACAAATGATATTCTCCATATCAGAAAGCCCAAAATTGTCCCTGATGATTGCACTGATGGAATGAGCAAGTCCATTAAGGTTGATCATTGCCCCCATGTTGCTGTTAGGGTGTACAGTGTTTTTCTGGTTTTGCTCATCTCACTCAGCATCAGTTCATGCAAATCCTTACAGGCTTCCCTGAATTCCCATCCCTCCTGGTTTCTAATAGAACAATAGTGTTCCATGACATACATATACCACAGTTTTTTAAGCCATTCCCCAATTTAAGAACATTCACTTAATTTCTCATTCTTTGCCACCACATACAGAGCTGCTATGCATATTTTTGTACAAGTGATATTTTTACCCTTTTTCATCATCTCTTCAGGGTATAGACCCAGTAGTGGTATTGCTAGATCAAAGGGTGTGCACATTTTGGTTGCCCTTTGGGTTTAATTCCACAATTGCTCTCCAGAAATGCTGGATGAGAGCATGTTTTAAAAAGTGATGCAGATAGTTTTGTTTTCTTCTTTTGAAAACTTCCTGTTAATATCCTTTGGCCATGTATCAATTGGGGAATGGCTCTTATTTTTGCAAATTTGATTCAGTTTCCTGTATTTTTTGGGAAATGAAACCTTCATCAAAACAATTTGCTGATGGGCAGTTAGGTGGCATAGTGGAGACAACACCAGCCCTGGAGTCAGGAGTACCTGGATTCAAATCTGGTCTCAGACACTTAATAATTACCTAGCTGTGTGGCCTTGGACAAGCCATGTAACCCCATTTGCCTTGCAAAAACCTAAAAACAAAAACAAAAACAAAAACAAAACAAAACAAAACCAATTTGATGTAATTTATTTTTGACACTTCATTTTCTACCATACATTTTCATAAATAGTGATTTTCCTGATTACCTTTTAATAAAATCTATTTTTGCTTTTACTTTGTCAGAGATCATTTTTGCTATATATGCTTTTTTTATTTTTACTTCAACCATCTGTTCCATCTCTTTATTTTAACTCTGTGTCTCTTTTAAATGTGACTCTTGCACACAGCATGTTATTGAATTCTGGTTTCCAATCCATTATGCTATCTGCTTCTGTTTTATGGGTTAGCTCATCCTGTCAACAGTTATAACCACTACCACATATCTCCCAATATCCTATTTTTCTTCTGTTTATCCTTTTCTTTTTTTATCCTGTCTATTCTTAAGTCTATTCACTGTGTCTCTTAATCTGTCTCCTTTTTTATCATTCCCCCCCCCCACATCTCTCTTTTCCTTCCTATTTCTCTATTGGATACGATAGATTGTTATATTGAACTGAATATGAATATGTATGTATGTGTGTATGTGTATGTGTGTGTGTGTGTATGTGTGTGTTCTTCCCTCTTTGAACCAATTTAGGTGAGATGGAGATTTAGGTATTGCTTACCACTCCAACCATATAAAAACCATTCCCTGCAAATCTCCATCTTTGTGACAAAATTTTCCCCACTCTATACCTCTCTTATTCCTTCTCCCACTTTTTCCTTCACTCTCTTTTTTTTTTTGGAGATCATCCCAACACAATCAACTCACTCTCATGTCCTCTGTCTATGTAGATGCATTTTAACTGCCCTAATAATGAAAAAATTCCTAGGAGATAACATGTATCATCTTTTCATAAAGGAATGCAAACTTTAGTAAGTCCTTTATGGTTACTGTTTCATATTTACCTTTTTTATGCTTCACTTGAGTCTTCTGTTTAAATGCTAAACTTTTTATTCATCTTTGGTCTTTTCACCAAGAATGCTTAGAAGATTATTACTTGATAGAATAGTGTACACTGGAACTACCTTCAATTATCCTTTTCCTTCCATTTTGCTTTATGTCTTTTAAAATTCTAAAACATTTTCTGATTTCCAATTAATTTTGGTAAATTTTTGGCTGGATCTTTAAGAAATCTTTAGATGGTGTTATGACATAACAAGCTTAAATTAATTCAACTAATATTACCATGTTACTACATACACCTATTAATCTTGAGTAATATTTTTCTATTATGTGTCTTCCTTTATGTCTGTAAAGGATGTACGATATTTCCATTCATATAAATGCTATGTTTCTTAGTAAGAAAATTCCCAGATTTTTCATATATAATATAATTATTAATGGGGCTTCACTTACTATCTCTTCCTTCTGGTTTCTATCCTTCCTTCTGCTTGTTGTTCATGTTGCTGTA